>NW_026855109.1:0-80726 GCF_026571515.1 Ruditapes philippinarum
GAAAATATTATAGTCACATTGGGTCTGCTCGATTTTCAAAGAGGTTGATCTTTACAGATGAACGCCCATTATCTTTGATGATTTAATTATTTACAGTGACATTATTAAAGGAAAGATTAGCGAACACGCCCAAATACCTTGCAAGAGATGAACAGATTGAGATAGAAATAGAGCAAGTATTCTGTTAATCAAAATACTTTGCTGAGTCATGCATATTAGCTCTGTTTGATTGAAATGTTAGCCAAACTATGCTCCCGAATTCAAGTTAAAATGTTTTATCTTTAACATGAATTCCAATTTTATACTTTATATTTCAATAATTTGTGTTTCTTAGCTCTTGCATAAGACTTATACTGAAATATCATAATATATGTTTAACTCGAACATCTATCAACCGTAATGCTAGTCCTTTACTAAACCTTAATGACACTAAAGAAACGAAGACGGTGAGCTTATCAAGAGTGCAATTATCGTGAAAACCGTCTCCATTCCTACCGGATGTGATAGTGAATCCAAGTCTATTTTTATACATTTCATCATCAGGAATAATTACTTTTTCATTTTTGTTGGGGTATACGTCGTACTAACACAGTATAGGTTATATGGGGACTTTACTGATGAAGGATGGCCCTTAGATGCCCCTCCGTGTATTATTTTAGTCACGAACGAGCACGTTAGTAGAACCATCGACGTTCTGTAAGCAAATTGGATACCTTCTTCACATGTCCCTGTTGGGATTCAAACCCACAGATGTGAGGGGTATTTGTTTGAAGTCAACGACATAAACCACTCAGCCGAGGGCTCCCCTAGGAATAATTACAATATAAATATACAAAAGGCAATTAAATGAACTAAAGTCTAACTTAGTAAGTAGACTAGCATATTTGAATATACTAGTATGACATTTCATTTGCATTGGATAATTTTAGGACACTATTTAAAAAAAAACGATTTTTAGCAACAGTATGGTGGTTGATTTGGTACCCTTTTGTGCGTCGTGTTAGCGCTAGTGACAACACGACAAAGCGCCAAACTGCGCGTTGTCGTGCTGTAGTCTTGTCGTCCTGTCTCTAGCGCGGCACGCCAATCGGCACGTTGTCGTGCGGCGTGTTGTCGCAATGTCACATTGTCGCTCGGTTCAAATTGAAGGATTGGATAATAAGCCAAGCGACCCCGACAACGCGCCGTTTGGCGCTTTGTCGTGTTATCGCTAGCGCCAACTAGACACACAAAAGCGTACCAAATCAGCCACTATACAACAGTCTATATTCCCTGTTTATTAACTTAACTCCAACTTCCGGAAACATTTATATTTTTCCAATCAGAACATTTCGACTATTATTCATAATAATTTCGGACTAAAATACGGATTGAAAGTAGTTCTATCACCTGGTTGCTGGAGGTAAATGAATACAAAGGGTGTAATCTTTGATGATGAATAAAGATTGTATATATAATTGACATCCAAAGGCATGTAAAAACTAACCGATTTAATTATTATTGGAAATATGTCTGACGACCTTTATCAATTTATACTTGCACACTGTTGTATAATTATAACCTAATCCGAATTAAAGTCAATAATGCACATTTTGTTCTTTCGATTTAACAAGTATATACATAATGTACTGTATGAATATACTTTATAAAGGTGGACTTATTTTGGAGTAAACTTAGTCAAAAACTCCCAGAACTGATCAAATTTTGACAGAAAAAAAGAACATGCTTGTGACTTGTGATAACAGTAAAACTCGATTTAGTTTCTTTTTCACGAAATGCACTGTAAAATACGGATGTGTCACGCCTGGGATTCGAATATACGAAACCGAGTGTTGTACCAGTTACATCTCACATTTATTTAATTAACTATGAGAACATAATAATAAGCTTCTTAAATAGAAAGTCCAAATAATAGCAAATTCACGAATACTTTACTTGGCAAACTAAACAATTAACTTTGAAGATTACAGAAGAAAAGAAGACAGAAAACAGAATATTCGTGGAAAGGGCAAAACTTATTTTTTAGAGAACATTGTTTCTTGGTATTGAATTAAGTGAACTTTATGGAAATACACGCATGTCTTAGTAAATGGGCAGAGCATAATTAATCCATGTCATGACAAAACCAACATAATGGGTTTGCGACCAGCATGGATCCAGACAAGCCTGCGCATCCGCGCAGTCTGATCAGGATCCATGCTGCGCGCTATCAGTTTCTCAACTTGTAAAGGGGTTTGTAAGCGCAGGCTGGTCTGGATCCATGCTGGTTGCAAAACCGCTATTTGGTTTTGTCATGACATGGCTCAATATCTAATTGCAATGTCAGAGCTATCAAATTGTATAATGAATAGTTTAATACAATACTTAGTAGTGGCTCTTTAGTCTATTTGTCATTTGATATCAATAGCTCAATAAATCCAGTCAGTCAGCAAATCTATTGTTTAACTAATTTGTTAATAATCAATTTGAAAAAAAAAATCTCGAATAACTGGTTTACAGGTATATTTTTACAAATGAGATATTTGATCTTCGGAAATAGAGATCCAAATAAGCACTCAAAGCATATACGTTTAAAGGACCCCCACTGAGGTCCAAAAACATGAAAATACAAAATTTGATTTTTTTAGATATGTCAGCTTGGACACTCAGGATATAATAAAGATATATACTTTGAAATAAACTGAAAATCGTATTTTTGTGAATTCCTAGCCCAATTTTTGAGAAAAGCGTTGCAAGGTATTTTACGTTTGTGTCATTTTTCACAACTTGAAAGACTTTAATTAAAAAAGGAGCGAGCAAATGATCTAACATTTTGCACACAGGTTATTGGTCTAGACCTACATCAAATGAAACATTTATCCCGAAAAAATATTTCAAGTACTGTCATATCATAAAAACTCAGGGGAGTCCCTTTAACAATTACCACATAATGAATCTGGAACTTGAAAATGAACAATAAAATTAAGATATTTTAGTTGAAACTTAATTTATTTTCACTCCATTATGAAAACTTCCCACACCTTTTAGCTTTCTTGAATCACTAATGAAACCAGCTTTCTTGAAATTACCAAGCACTGTTGTCATAATAGGAAACCTGGCGTGTGACTGTAATAGGGCTCTCACCAACGATATCTATAGATTGCGAGACAAGCTTTTTTAGCCGTAGCTTATACTCTGTTATAAGTTCCCCTGGTTACCTAGGGATTGTCTGTAGGGGTTGTTCTATCAAATTGCAGCTTCCGTTTTATCACTGTGTGATTGTAAGAGGCAACTAAATGGGTTTGTATTATTCGAGTCTATGCATCTCCTAGCTCTAGCAGGTGATATGGTTTTGACCCATATGTTGCTTAAAGTTTGTAATACCCGATGTTAGCATGAATTATTTTTCCTGTTTCGGCGCAATATAAACTATCTCACGTTGCCTAACCAAACAGACAGAGTAAAAATTGCAAGGTAATTCTCAAATATCATTCAGTCCGTAAAATTCAGAGTTGTTGGTTTGCGCCAAGTTTAGGAACAGACAATCACTGACAAAGTAACAATGTCGAATACAAAACACAGTATTTCTGTAAGCACTTGTTTTAGAAAAGTAAATACATAAAAAATAGATACATATTAATCATATTAATTTCAGAATGCGATTCTTTGCTGCACTGCGAAAATTGCAACACAAATACCGGGGGTGGTGGTTTACAATGTTTGACGTGTGAGGAAGGCTATGCTCAGAGCGAGGGTGCGACCGGATGTTGTTCTAGAGGTAAGATGGTTTTCAAATATACCGTTTTTTGGACTTTAATGAATAAGATTTTCTAGTAGATCGAGAACCAGTCATTTAAAAAACATGGTCGAACTTCCGTTTCCTGGTATGGTTCCCGTGTCAAACGACTGACTCAATATGTATTAAAAAGTGAACACAGGGAACCAGTGCATCTATTTCTTAATTTATGGGTATTCTTTTCCAGGAAATAATGAGCAGGCATGGCCACAAATGCAAGTATAACTAGTGATATACCGAAACGTAGTTGCAATCATAAAATTGACATAAATCTACTAAAATTGCAAACTGGGAAACGTTTCAAGCGGAACAGGAAAATCAATTTAGGTGGACCGATAACCGAGATGGGACTAAAAATATGTTCAAATTGGCAAAAGAGAAGAAATTAACGGTGCTAAGCCGGGGCAACCATAATATTTACACTGCGGCTCCTGGTATTTCGCAGATCTACTGTACATGTGTAAAAATGGTGATCGATATTTTTTAACAAGTTGTGTTAGACTTGCTTCCAGTATTTAGCTATTTTAAATGACTTCTTGTTTTAATTTGATACAGGATGTAGTCTCGACCAAAATTCATTCCATTTATGCAACACAAGCACTGGGAAGTGCACATACGGGTGTAGGTCCGGGTTCATTGGTGACACATGTGTCGATTGTAAGAACGTCATAGAGGTAAGATTATTGCTAAAATATTAGGAGTAAAATGGGTCTTTTTACCCATTTCTGTCAGTAAGCAGGCAAGTCGAAATATATTGCACTGACAGTAATGTTCACCAAACTAAAACAAGATAAAATAAAATAGAATTTAAAATGGTTTATTAAGGACAAGTTAGATTTAAAGTTATGTACATGTACATCCAAAATCAATATGTTTTAGAACATATTTTATATTTTCAGTTTTAATAAGGTCACTGCAAACACTCCCTTCCAGGGCTGCAGATAACATGCGTATTTGCGTTATTACCCAATTAAAATGTCAAAAAACAAACAAAAAACAATAGAAATAATAACTAAGGGTAAGAAAAAGTAAATAATTTCTTATTTATGCAAACTACATTTGAACTGGTGAGTAATGACGTAAATTATACTTAACGTATCATACTGTTTCAGACTGTTTTAACCTTTAAATTATACCAGGCAGCTTGGAAATCTCTTAAGGCCAATAAACCATAAAGCATTGTAGTAAGTAGTTTCTTTATTACCATATAAAACCTACAGCAGTCTACAATGAAGGTCAGAAATTTTGGGTAAAATACATGGACTTGTGCTTTATAACCCAAGTTAGAGAGGGTAGGGTCAAAAATACAGAAATAGAAAAAACCCAATACATTGTAGATAACAAAACAAGGGGTAATTACCCAATATACACAAAATGTTATCTGTAGCCCTGCCCTTCCCTTCACCAACCTTTACCCACTCTGCCCCTACTTTTCCCCCAAAATAAACAACAAATTAACAAACAAACAATACGAGAATAAACGTTAAAAACAACAACAAACCTAATGTAATAACACCTAAGTGTGGTTATGGAATTGTATCTTTTTATATTTTTGTTTCTTACAGAGATGCGAAGATTGTAAACATCTGGAAGACGACAAAAGTCTTCCGGTTCATTGTATAACATGTGCGACTGACTTCTACCCGACGACGAATAAACAGCAATGCTGTCCGATGGGTTGTGACAGCTGTAACGGTAAATATCTTAGTATGATACAATCTGTTAAACCAAATGCTCCCTACAATACTGTTCTCACTTTTTATAGGTGTTGGTAGTATAGAATATGTCCACTTTCATAGTTTCCGGTCATGTATTTGATATGTAAATTCGGTCAAACCGTCTCATGAACACACTCAGTCAAAACCGTCTCATGAACAAACTCGGTCAAACCGTCTCATGAACAGACTCAGTCAAAACTGTCTCATGAACAGACTCAGTCAAACCGTCTTATTAACAGACTCAGTCAAACCGTCTCATAAACAGACGAATATTAAATGTTAGAACAATCTGTTTCATTTTTTCAGGGCAAGTGTGCACCTCGTGTAAGTCGTCCTATTTCCTTTACAACGACGGATGTGACACATGTGGTAACAACTGTAAACCTCCCAGCGACGGTTCAGCTAGGTTCGAGTCTTATTATACATTGTAGTTAGGCTGGATGTACAGTGAACGGATAGCCTGTATTTATACATACAATTATCATAATATAGTTTAAGTATTATTTAATGTTATGTCGCACCAACACTATGATTGTCATATGGCGACTTTCCAGCTTGATAGGTGCAGAAAGACATTATTTACCCCTCCGTACCAGCGGGCACCTGAGTAGAACCATCGACGATGCGTAAGCTAGCTGGATGCTTCCTCACATGAAAGAATACATAGTCCCTGGCGGGATTGGAATCAACAGCTGTGTGTGTAGCAAAAGTCAACGATCTTAATAAACCACTAGACCACGGAAGACCTTAATAATTGGTGTACCAAAGGACAGACAATAAGTTTTTAGCAAACCTATTCTTTTTATGTTTTCTGTAAAATTTTGGTCAGGGAATAAAGGGAGGTTGGTAGTGGTTAAGGGGGATGGTGAATTTTTAAGCTATTGTAGTAGTTGTGCTTATAGTGGATCAAATTAAAATCAGATTCATTTCACATTATTTTAATCACTAAATGGAATGCAATACATATTCTTCTCAGCCGAACACAAGGGAGGTAACTAGTGTTTCTTTTTTAAGATCGTACCTTCTTTCATTAGTTTTCTTTTTTATGTGTAGGTGCGATTCTGTCTCAGGAGAATGTAATCTTGGATGCCTTGAGGGATGGCATGGCTTGAAATGTAACGTATTGTGTGATTTAAGTAGGTAAGTTGAAATGTAACGTATTTTGTTATTTAAGTAGGTAAGTTGAAATGTAACGTATTGTGTTATTCTTAAAGAAGGTAAGTTAAAAAATATCTATTTTAGCCAATATACTTTTACTGAAGTGTATATGACACCAGCACATAACAAAGCTAGCTTGAATTTTTGCATATTCTGAGTAGACTCTACACTTATGAGTTGTTTTCTCATATTTTGATTTTGAAATCCCTTAAATCTAACTATTAACTAAATAATTCAAATGTTAAAATGAGAAGTCAACGCTAAATACATTAAATGGACTTGCCAATATTTTAATCCGGACTAAACCGTTTAATGAAAATTCCAAAACATGTACTCACTGAATAGCGAACAACAAAGAGGACGGCACTGGTGTGCGGATAATCTTAGTATGCACTGGTCGCATGGGTAAATTCTGCTGCCGACTGCAGAATGAAGTTTTTTCTAAAATAAAAATAAAAATAAAAAAATAATAAAAAAAGAATAACATTTTTAGTTAAATTATATGCGGATCGTTTGACGGGTATTAGGCAACGATTGTTTTAAATCTATAATGTGTTGTTTTAGATACCCATTGTATATTTTGATGTTTAGGTTGACAACGAACGAAATAATCATGAAAAAAAAAAAAACAAAAAAAAAAAAAAACAACAACAACAACAAGACAACACAGTATAATCATGTGGGCCTATTCAGAATGACGTCACAATATATTGTTAAACTTTAAAAAGAGTTATGACGTCATGACGTTTTCTTTTATTTTTAAAATTTGAAAATATAAAGAAATAAACTTTTATAACTGATTGCTTTTATTGAAAACAAACCAGGTGATATTATACATCAAGAAAACAAAGATGCAGAAAAAAGGGGAACCAATATTTGATATAAAAGCAGACGATATAACACGTCTTGATTGGTCTCTAACCGGTTTTTTATTTCATTTATTTCAAGATGCGATCAGTGTACATATGATATACCTAGACAGAATCTCACGTGCCTAGATTGTGAGGCCGGCTACTACGGTCCATACTGCGGTGAATGTAATTCAAACTGCGGCTCCACTGGTAACAGTGAAATCTGTTCACAAGACGGTAAGTGAAAGAAATTAAATTATCAGCGACAACAACAACATAAAATAGTACACAACTGAGTATAACATGATTGCGTAGAGAAGCCCCGAAACAAAAAAAATGACAAAACTGTTTGTGGTAATTTTAACAACATAAATAAATCTTACCTGATATTTGTCATGTATCCGGGGAGACGTCTCCCCTAAATATAACTTACAATAAATATAAGTTACTTTGTAGTGCTTCTTAAAAGGTAATTAGATTGCACCGATTTTTTATTATTTTAAATGGCATGTACTTTTAATGACTTCGTTGCTTTTCTTATGGATGCTTGCAATCCCTTTTATTTACAGCTCGTTAAAATTCGGTCATTTCCGTAATTTTCCGAACTTGAAAATGAGACCATTTCTGTTTGTTTCGCCGCTCATTTGATCACCTAAAGAGACGAAATGTGCCGAATTTTAACGACGTTGGCGTCTATATTTTAGTTCGATGTCACCATTTTACAAGTTTACACTTTTTAAGGTGTCTGTGATTTATCACATTTTATGTGCAGGTACATGTTTGGGAGACTGTGAACCTGGTTACCGTGGCAACAAGTGTGACGTCGCCTGTGACGCAGCTGTTGGCTTAGGGAACTGTGCCGAGTGTGACCGATACCAATTCACGTGAGTTTTCCGGTTATACCCAAAATTTTAAATTGAACGTAAATATTAGTTTGTAATCAAAACTTCTGTATGGCCTTCAACGTTTACTTCCCTTATTGAACAAAAAAATAAAGGGGCGGTAACTATGAGAAGTCTTATGTATGATTCTGCGTTGCTCATGCGAACTGCACACAGCGGTTACCTCCCTTACGGAACAAAACTACAGAGGAGAGGATATTACGAAAGGTGTTATTCAGAATTATAAATTATGTATGGCCTGAGCAAACTGCTCAAAACCATCACTTCCCGTACAGAACTAAATTGAACAAAAAGATCTGATAGAAGATAGAGATTTAAAATTCTGGATGCAAAATGCACAAATGAGTTACGTCCCTTACAGAACTAAAATGAGCGATATGGTTCGGTGTAATTCAGAAATTCAAAATTATGCGATCTGCAAATAGAGTTTATACTTCCCATTTACATAGGGAATATCACAGCACGTGGTGGCTAAATAATTCACTGAAAGTATAATAAGTCATATACTGGCAAAAATATTTTAGAAAAATTACATTTTTTTCTTCAATTGTATCGTGGTGTTTACGATATGTTTTCTTTTTGTCAATAAAGGTGCACCGTGTGTAAACCTGGTTACTGGGGCAACACTTGTCAAAACACCTGTAACACAAACTGCGTGACTTTTAACGGAGAGAGAAGCTGCTCTCTGGACAAAGGAAGCTGTAATTTTGGATGCTTGGCTGGATATTACAAAGACGACTGTAGCGGATCATGTCCGAACTGCTTGAAGAATGTCTGTAATCGAGATACAGGTCAGTCAATCTATTGACCCCCCACCCCCACAAAAAAAAAATTAATCCTTCTGAGAGTGGAAAATGTATGCAAGTAGGTTTTTATGAGGCTATCATGGTCCACCACAAGCTTGCTTGTGCAAAGTCGGCAAACATCGTCACTTTCCGTCATGTTCCGTATCAAAATATACTGTTTTTCCAAAAGCGTTCAACTGTCTGAAGGTTTTCATTTCAAGGGTAGCTCTGGATGATAATTGATCTTCGGAAAGATACGACTATAGGTGAAATAGTCTGAACGATTAGATTTTTTTCAATGCAATGTTGGAAGTATTACTTTAACAAACGAAAACCTTAATCGGCTTTCAACAAAAATGTAAGCAGAATGAAAACATAAGAGAAGAATTTATTTCAACTCTACATGATCCTAAAATTTGATACCTGAAACATTTTAAGAGCCATCAAACTCGTTTATGAAAACATACCCCATTAATTTGCCTATTCAAGGGCAGATAATTCACAGTTAAGGTAAGTTAGTAAAGAATTAACATGCACAATTACCCAATAGTAAAATGTTGTCTTTTTCAGACTTATTATCTGGCTTTGTAATGACCTTTAGAAAATCAAGCTCAAGGGTAAATAATTCAAAATCAAGCTCGGTTACAGTTGAAAACATTGCTGAAATACAGGGACTGTTTTTTAACTTATTAAAGTCAATGAAATACAAATACTAAATTTCTATCAACCAAATTATATTATTAAATGAAATACACGTGACAACATGGCGGTATGTGCGCCTGATTGGACGCGCTAATCTTGAGTTCCATGTCACGTGATATTATGTCTGAAGGCTAAATAACTTAACATAAGTGATAATCAAATTAATTTGAAATACGAAAGCCAGTATAACTAGAATACTCGTACATGTGGGTGACGTTACCACAACCTGATAGGTACACTGTGTCTCCCTTTTTTAGATGATGTACAATTGATCCTGACCCCGGCAAATAGCCGTCCTCCAGTTCAACACCACTAGTTATCCGTAGCGTATCACGTGCGTTAACGGTTAAATAGCAGAAGCTCTCGGTGGCACCTGGTGATCTAAAAATATTTGCCATGAAGAAATACAGTCCTGGATATTTACAAATAAATATCCCCGACCTCAGGCTATAGCCGTCTCCGGAATTGTACGTCACGTTCTTGAACTTTAGGGGGTAGTACGGTAATGAGGCAGATGACGTGTCGGGGTTGAACACAGAAAAACCGACCGACATGTCTGAAATAAAGAAGATACTGTCGAAATTATTGCAGTTGACAAGTAATCATTTGGAAACGATTTTCTTAACTTGCGTATACGTTTCATTGTGTTTGGCAAAAAATGTTAAAACCTGCCTTTATGTTCCAAATTAAATTCTGTCAGCCTTAAAAACATCGAAATACGATTTTTATGCTTCGAATGGTTGCAAAACCTTGCTGATAATACATCTGGTTACTAGCTATGTTGAATGAAGTATTTGGTGAATTGGGATATTAATGTATATAACTGATTAGTAAATATCTTGTTATATTTAGAGCAAATTTATTAATATTGTTGTTAACGTTAGAGTTTGTATAAACGGCACTTACGAGATTGGTTAAATTCGTTCACCGTCAAGTTTTTCAAGACTTTCTTCATGTTGGTAACATCATCTGACACAATCTGGAGATGTGTGTAGTTAGTATCTATTGTTAGGTTTTGCAGGTTTGCTTCCATAGTAATAAGTTTGTCTTCCAGTATCATAAGGTCGGAAATGCGTGAGTCATTTTTCAACTCTTCATATTGATGATTCAAATCACCGAGCCTTGTTTCCATTTGATTTACTTTGACAAGCAAATTTGTGCTATTTCCTGTCTGATTTGAGTTAGTGTCACCGACTGTATTTACAAATTGTGCTGTAAGGTCATCTAGTCTTGAGGTCAAGCCAGAAAGATTGTAAACCGTACTTGTGTACATGTTTTCCAAGCTGGCCACTTTTGATTCAACATCCTTTAATTCGGATGTGTTTATCTCTGTCTTGTTATCCGCTGTCAAATTCTGAACGCGTGTCTCTAAATCAGTGTACAGTTGTTCAAGATGTTCTCGGTTGTTTTTCTCTTTTACCAGTTGTTTAGAAACGTCTGCGTTTATCTGCTCCATTTTAACTAATCGAGTGCTCAGAGCGTTCAGTTTGGTTGTCATATCGTTCGCTGTTTGATTTATTTTTGCTTCCGTGTCTTTCTGAATCTGACCATTTGCGCTTTCCAGCTGGTTTATTTTGTTGCTTAGGGTTGTAACCAGACTCTGTAGCTGAAGTCTTGAAGTTTGCTCGTTAAGAATCAAGTTAAACATATTTTGAATAAATTGATCATTCGATTGAGGAGGATTTGATGTTGCTGCTGGGCCTCCATTTTCAACTAGAAATCCTGACACAAGTCCAAGAAATAGACACACAAAAAGTACCACACATTTCATTTTATATGGATTTTTTTCTCGTTTTTTTTTCTTATATTTTTAATATCAATATACGAACACGTATGACAATGTCCTTCTCTATATTGAAAAAAAAACTTTAAAAATGATCGACTTTGTGCTATAAAAAATATCTAGATTAAAACCTCGTATCCATATAAAAAAACGACTAAGTCTGATATAAATTCGTCAACAAAGGTATGTAGAACGCGTTGTCATATTTAAACTATAGCTTATAAAAAATGATAAAAAATAGATTATGATTGTAGTCAACTTGTCCTGGTTCAGAAAGAATCTGATCGAAGTGTTGTTACACAAAATAACTATAGATGACTAATGAAGGTTGCCAAATGATATGTTAACAATCTTTATCTGATGAGTTGATCAACGGATGTTGATTGACAAGGATCGAGACTGATCAATTTAATATCATAAAAAATAATCCGGTTGATGTTGATTGACAGATGGAGACTGGTTTATTACTATAAAATACGAAATTCGGTTGATATTAATTGATATGTGGAGACTGATTAATTTATCTAAAATGCGAAATCCGTTGATGATGATATAAATGTTGAGAGTGGCCGAATCATTTGAAATACGAAATCCAGTTAATGTAAATAGACATGTTGAGTCTGATGAATTAATATTAAATACGGAATTCGGTTGATGTTGAGTATCAGATGTAGACTGGTTAATTAATATAAAACACGGAATCCGGTAGATATTGATTAACAGATGGAGGGTGGTTATTTAAAATGAAATACGGAATCCGGTAAAACTAGAATACGAGTAGATGTAGTTCACTCCAGGACAGCTAGATAAAGAGACTGTATCTCCTGAAATTAAATGACAAATAAATGACCCAGATCCTGACTGATATCCTTCTCGTAGGCGAGTGACATTAGTCACTAGTAACATACTAATACCGTTGAGTCTAATGGAGCACTCGTTTACATAAATACCAGGACTTCTTAGCACATTTGCTGTGAAGAAATAGACTCCTGGATGTTTACAAGTAAATATTCCTGATGATTTATTATATTCGTTCCCTGTACTGTATATTACGTTCCTGAATTTAAGGGGAAAGCCAGATGACGTGTCTGGTGATGAAACTGAAAATCCGACGGAAACGTCTGAAAAAAAAAGTTAAATAAAAACAATAATTGAACAGAAGTAATTTTTTACACCTTTTTAGTTGCATTATCTTATTGTGCATATTTTGATATTTTAAATGACGTTATATGGAGTGCATTTATGTTCCCTAAATAATGATTAAAAAATCTTATATATATTAGTCACTTAATTAGTCGCATAACTGTCCTAGTAATACACCAAGCTACCATTTTGTTTATTGAATGAAATATTTATGCAACTTATTAAATGAACATTTTATAAAATTTATAGCTTATCTATATTATTGTTTAATGATTTATAAAAATAACATTTTACTTACGAGATTTTCCCAATCCTTTCACCGTCCAATTTTTAAGGACTTTCCTCATGTAAGTTAGTTCATTTGACACACTTTTTAGATGAGTGACATTAGTATATTTTGTTATGTTTTGCAGATGTAATTCGACAGCATTAAGTTTTTCTTGCATCGTTGTAAGGCCGGTTAATCTTGAGTCAATTTGCATTCCGGAAAATTGATGTGTTATATTCAAGAGTCTTGTTTCCAGTTTGTCTACTTTGTCATGCAAATAAGTGCTTTTCAATCCATGTGTCAACTTTGTTTCGTTGGCTTCACTCATAGTTCTATCAAATTGTGTGGAAAGGTTACCTAGTCTTGAGCACACAACCGCTAAATTGTTAACTGTACCTGTATAAAGGTTTTCCATGCTTGCTAGTTTTGATTTCACGCAAATCGGATGGATTTAAGTCTGTCATGACATGTTTCTCTAAAGCAGCATACATTTGATCAAGGTGTACTATGTTGTTTTTCTCTTTTGTCAGTTGCCTAGAAACGGTTGCCTTGATCTGCTCCAGTTTAAAAAATCGAGCGTTCATGGCGTCCAGTCTCGTTGATATGTCATTCGCTGTTTGATTTAATGTAGCCTCCGATTTTTTCTGAAACTTACTCTGTGTGATTTCCAGCATGTCAATTTTGTTATTCAGGGTTGTTACAAGGTTCTGAAGGTGAAGCCTAGCTGTCTCCTCGTTCAGAATCAAATTAAACAAAATTTGAATAACTTGATCATTTGATTGAGGAATTGATGTTCTTGAGCCTCCATTTTGAGCTTGAAATCCTGACACAAAGCTAAAAATTAGGCACACAAAGAGGACCATACCTTGCATTGTCTATCACAGTATTTCTGATAAATATCAATATATTATATCAATATTATATCAATATATATTTAATCAATATCCTTCTCTTTGTTTAAAACACTGTTAAAGAGTTTAAGTCATCAAAATGTTACACACAAAGAAGAGAGTAATCAAAATAATCATCAATTATATTTTAAAAAAAAGACAGAAAAAATATAAAAAATGGCTGATAAAAGGCATTGAGTACAGATCAACAGGTAGTCATTTTTAAATTGTTAATATTTCGGTGCATTTTACTGCTGATAAAGAATTCACTTTAAATTCTATGTAGTCAACTTGTCCTGGAGCCAAAGGAATCCAGTCTAATTTTGCTGTTACACGAAATCATTTTGCAAGGGTCTTGATTAGTGGTACACCATAAGATATCTTGACAAATAAGAAAAAAATATTTAAAATGTTTATGAAAGTTTACCATATTTCGTATAAATTAAACACTTAGTATGTTCGAATTATAAGATAAAACCTACCAATAACATCCATTATTGACCTGAATATTAAGTAAATTCACGGATACATGTTACGCCATTAAATACCTCGCTCCCTAGCGGTTTTGTATTCTTTTTGTGAAGTTTGGCTAGCTTACGGTAGATCAGTGGTTATTCGGTTCTGTAATAATACATATAGAAAAACTTCATTCACCTGTTAAGTCGAGGAAACGACATCGGCATACATCATATTTGTAATATCAATGTTTATTAATGCCCACCAGAAAAAGATATATGAACATTCTATGTGTCAGAAAGAATACGAAAGATCTTATTTTATGACAAATTTTATGAGGATTTCACATTGAATTAGCGCAAACAATTGATATAAATGTATCATGATGATCTTGTTACTGAAGCCAAATTAATTACATCTAAATGTTTCTCGTAATTAAGTGATTCAGCTAGAAAATGAGTAAGAACAATAATATCATGATACACTGTTTGCACTTGATTTCACTCATTTTGACAACGCTACGTTTCTGTTGTAGATAAGCTGAAAAATGCGTGGTGTTGTGAATTTTATGACCAATAACTGTTATCCAAATTTCATGACCAGAAACTGTTACATGATGCTTCCCTCTTTACTCTTTTCAGGTGACTGTCGTGACCCTATGTGTGATCCTGGATTCCATGGTTCGAATTGTAACTTTACCTGTCCTGCAAATTGCGCAAATGATCCTGATAATAATGAAGCATCCTGTCATTTCAATTACGGAAATTGTACACACGGCTGTATAGATGGAAAATGGGGCCAGTTCTGTAATCAAGGTTGCAGCATAAACTGCGCAGCTAGTTCGCAAGGCACTGAATCAGGTTAGTTTTTTTTCTTTTTGTTTCTTTTTTTTAATCTAAAATAACTGTTTGACAGTTATAACAATATATTTCCCAGAGGTGTAGCTTCTATAATAAGATAAAGTCAAATAGCTTACAAAATATTATATACCTTCATTCTTGGAGGAAAAGAAAATAATATCAGTTGACTTTGGATAACTTTCTTTAAAAGCTACAACTTACATTTGTGTCATCGTGTAGTATATACTGAAATATCTGCATGTATCTCTTATCTCATGTCTTAATTCTTATTAATGTGGTATCATAGTTAGGTTGGCTTGTCATGTAAGATCCATCCGAAAAGACAAAGCTAATATTAAATATTTACACCGTAGGGAACGTGTTACAGTATCGCGTTTTTCGGTTACAGTATAGAATTTTCAAGATGGAGGATTATTTGTTGGGAGGACAGGTAGGTGATTTTTATTCCGATCCATACTACAAGTAGTTCAGTTTCTAAAAGAAGTTTTTGTGCTTTGCTTGTAAGGAACATAATCCGGTATCTAGTCATATATTTCTTCAGATTCTGCACCGCAGATTTATCGCTATATTGTCTCATAAATATGCAGATTTGACAGTTTGAAAATTTGAATCGAGAGACCAACGCATTTTTCTCCAATTTCGACATTATTTATGAATGCCTAGAAAAAGTAAATCTGCAAAACGTTAGTCCTTTATGTTAGGAAACGTTTATAAAGTAAATGACCAGTTGAACCTATTTTCCTGTTCGTTAAATGCGTTTGAAAAAATAAACAATGTTACAGTATAGAGCGAGGTGATTTGTGCAGGGTTACAGCATAGACCAAGCGATTTTTATCCGATTTTGTTACAGTTTATACCCAGATTTCGGTCACAGTTTAGACTTTGATATTTTTTATATATACTATATATACTAGGTAAAATGTATAAATGTTAAATGTTACATAGATTTTTAAATCTCTGTGAGCTTATTGGCCCGATGGTTATTCGTCCGTCTGTCGTACAAAAATGTGTGCAATCTCATCCGCTCAGTAACTACTTGACTAAATGTGATGAAATTTACATGACTTTCTACCAATTTAATTTTCAAATGGTTTCGGTTGCAATCGGGAATTCGAAAACCAAAAACAAAGATTTCGAAAAAAAGCAATGCTTAAAGACCCTTCTCATCTCGAACCAAAAGCATTCAAATCAAATCAAATCAAATCATGATCATGGCGTCATTTCAAATGCTTCTTTGTTGAAGTAACGATTATTTTGTCATTATTACATTAAAAGTCGTTTTCTTTTAATTTCAGACATCCTGTATAGCAGTTTTCATGTTTCTGAAAAAAAAAAAATTTAAAGTTATAGAGTACAAATTAAGGTCAGACAATTACAATATCTTCTCTAGTGAGCCTGATGGAGGTACATAATAGTGGCAAAGTCGGGATAAGGCCGTCGACTTCAAATGAATCATCTTTCCATTACTGCTGTAGTTGAAATCCAATCATGACTTTGGATTCTTTGTATGTAAGGAATCTATCAAGCTAATTTACAGAAGGTCGGTGGTTCTAGTCAGGTGCCCGTGTCTGAAATGTTTCACAAAGGGTATCTGGGGTCTTTCTGTACACTAAAGCAGGAATGTTTTCACATGACCTCAGTGTCGTTGAAACTTAAAATCCAAGAAAGCCAAACGTAACAAACCCTTTTAAATACTAATAAGATACAATATGGTAGATGGAAATTGCAACCTAAAATAAGATTTAAGTAATTAAGTAATAGAAAGAGCATTGAAACACGAGGCTATCTGATTTATACGAGGGGGGCACAGCCCCCGAGAACAAATCAGATTGCCGATTGTTTTAATGTTCTTTCTTTTTTGCATTATAGTCAAACATAAAAACACGTTCCCTGTTGTCACAATATGAAACCCCGGAGAAAAGTAACCAATGAACGAGCATCTAAATATAAAGTTTCTGTCGCTTTCCCTTTCTCTGCCGTCACAATAAGTAAACCCCAGCAAAAATGAGCCAATCAATGGGCATGCTCTGTAGAGCGGGTAACTAATACCTGCACTCCAGTAAACGCGTAGTGCATGTATACGATTTAACTCGGACACATTTTCAACAGAAAGGTCCCCAAACTATGATACAAGGTTGCAGTATTGCTCACTTAAATACTGTTTAATCATTCTTAGGGTATTGCCTGCTTGTTTTATGTGTCTTTTGACAGCTTATCTATGGTATGCAGGCTTCATAACCTCCGATCCCCTCTCAAAATTTCATTTTTTTTAGTTTCACATATTGTATTCTCGTTTAGGGCACATGCAATTTTTAATCTGGGGTTAATATGTCGCTTTTCATAGAATGGCAATAACGTGTCACATTGAAGGTTCCATGATAACCGCCATATGAACATATCCACAGATGTTAAAAAATCTAAAGTGTACCAGTTCATGTTTAATGTGAATTCTGCTGAAGCCGGTGCTAGGAGGCGTGGATGGTAGCTTGCAGTTATCACTACCGTCCAGGAACAGGTTTAATCAAACTCAGCCTGCAACATTTTCATGCTTTCCGTGTTGGACTTCTATTTAGGATTAATTTTTCTCTATTTTATTACAAATAGGCATTATTATAATGTGTAATGAAATCAAGCAATAATCTTTCTTCTCTCAATACAATTCGATAAAAGTTACTGTTGTTGTCTTACTTAGGACATTACTTATTCTGCAAAATCTCAATCTGAAACTTAAAGGATGAAAAATAGCAAAGTATAACTTTTCTGCTGAAGAAAAAAAGTTATACAACCTTTCAAGAATGTATTAAATAGAAAGGTATGAGTTATTTCATAAAAATAATGGATACACCAACTTTGTTTGAAATTTGGCAAGTATCTAAACTGTAACCGAAATCTGGGTATAAACTGTAACAAAATTGGATCAAAGTCGCTAGGTCTATGCTGTAACCCTTCAAAACTAACCTCGCTCTATACTGTAACATTGTTTATTTTTTCAAACGCATTTTACCAACAGGAAAATAGGTTCAACTGGTCATTTACTTTTATAAACGTTTCTAAACACAAAGGACTAACGTTTTGTAGATTTACTTTATCAAGGCATGCTTAAATAATGTCGGAATGGGAGAAAAATGCGTTGGTCTCTCGATTCAAATTTTCAAACTGTCAAATCTGCACATTTATGAGACAATATAAAGATAAATCTTCGGTGCAGGGTCTGAAGAAATATATGACTAGATACCGGATTCTGTTCCTTACAAGCAAAGCATAAAAACATCTTTTAGAAACTAAACTACTTGTAGTATGGACCTGAATAAAAAATCGCCTACCTCTCTTTCCATAAATAATCCTCCATCTTGAAAATTCTATACTGTAACCGAAAAACGCGATACTGTAACACGTTCCCTACGGTGATTTAATGCGTTCATAATAATTAATTTCGTCTTTTTAACAGGTCCGCAGTGTCAACAGAGTAATGGGGTATGTTTACACACGTGCAAGTCTGGGTTTTACGAGGAAACATGTACAAGACCGTGTAAATCCCAATGTGTTGACAACAATTGTGATATTCATCAAGGAACGTGCTTAGAATGCAACGCTACAAACCCTGGCTATCTGTGTCCGTCTGGAAGTAAGTCGATTTTTATCCAAATTGAACAAAAATGTTTTCTTAGAATCCAATTGAATGGAATATGTACAAAATATTCAAAATTATCTTAATGTTACGGAAATATGTCCGTAAAAAAATACATTTGTTTCTTTTTCTTATAAAAATTATTAACAGAACATACATACGATATACAACAATGAGAAATTCATCTTGAGAAAGAAAAAAATGATAGTTCTGAATCGTACCATATGAAATTTTATTAATGTAGCTAACGGTAGAAATTAAAATTGTTTTGCTTCATATTCCTTGAAATGGATTCTCATTTTATATTGTTTTAATTGACAGAAACAAACATGGCAGTTATCCTTAATGGCCAATAGTCAAAAACACCATATTACCAACTTAAAAAATAAATAACAATTTGTATTAATTTTAAATGTAACGATGTGCATTTAAATAGTTGTTCTACAGAGAGATGTGCCCATTGACCATTGGAAAATATTAACAAATGTAAAAGTAAAAATATGTTTCCTTAATTGATTTATCATTAGGAATAGCACGACCAAAGTGATAAATATAAACATGTGTATATAAAAAATATTTGTCATTGAAATAAGAAGGAGCCTTCGTGGAAGCAAAGGGCAAACATTTTTTGATGTTGGTTTGCAATTCAGGCCGTTTGATAATAAAAAGATATCAAGTCCATCTGAGGTTTTATTTTTTGGTTTCTGACAAAGAAGTAAATTAATGTAACTGGTTAATATAGATTAAATTTAAAAGAAAAAAACTAAAAAAGAACAAACATGCGATTGTAATGGTACTATATTTGAATAATGCTTAGTAATTTGCACATACATTTTACCCGTCGGTTTCGAAAGCATCTATTAGATGATGCATGGTGACATTCACACGATTTTAACAGGACTTTAAAAAGGGTAATAGCCATGTTTGTTTTACATTTTCTTTGAGAACATGATCACATTATTTTCGGAGGATTTTATATCAATGTAACAAAACAATTTCTATGTCTTAATAGTTGAAACAGTGCTTTTGTTTTTTTAATTATGAATTAAAGAAAACTGATTTTGAACATATTTATTAGTCTTTCAAGAATAAGAAATAGAACTAATTTGCTATTTTTATATTTTTGCCAGAAATGTAGATTTTAAATCGTCATTCCATGTAGACTCAAAAATTCAGACTGATTTAAGAGATTGTATTTATGTCATAATAATATTAACAATGAGACCGCAAATAGATGCCCTTTATAATATTTGAATGCCATTTATAATATTTGACATAAATTGTAATTGATTTAAGAATATTTGTGATCATGTTGTTTAAGAGTACTATTTTAAAAAGTATGATTTTATAATAAATATGGGCTTCGCCATGAAAAACATTACCTAACATTCAGCATAATAGTATTGAAGAAGTGCTATGTAAATCACACATGTCACGATATCTTGTATCTAAAACATACTTACATTTGGAACAAATATAAATACTAGTAAATCGTTTAAAATATTCTTTTTGAATAGAGAAGGTAATGTGTTAATGTCTTGCCATTGTGTTGGTCATATTTATATTTTGTCATTTTTATGTCAGTTATTTAAACACTTAGGCTTTGAAGGAACATTTTAGTAAAAATAGATAATAAAAAAAAATATTTTAATTATTTTTCACTAGCAAGCATATCTGTTTAAATATTATATATACAACAATATAACACCATTCTGAGGTACTTGGATCTTGTTTGAAAAATACATTGTAAATAGGATGTTATAATTGCTTGCTGAAATTGGCAATATGCTGTACAAATATAAATAACTAGGCAACAGCATGTTATAGAAACAACAGTGTCTTATCTATACTTTCTGAAAATGAATGATGCTCAAATGTATATACTGCAATATGCTTCGAAATGAATTCATCCAAAATCAACTAATTAATGATGAAACGAATTCATGGCATGTCATTACCTAGTGTGGTGTTTTTCAAACAAAAGTTAAAGGGATTTGAAAAGTTTTTCGGAAACCAGATTGAGGAATTTCAGTCGTTCTCAGAACACAAAACATTTAACTCAAAACGAATATAACATTTGAGCCGCTGATCTGGATCCGTGATGGTCGCAAACGCACTATGTTGGTTTTGTCGTGATGCGGCCCATTTAAGCATTTCAGTTAGGAAGATCAGTTTGACTTAAATATAGGTAAAAAGAGATACATTTATTGATGATTAAAAACAAAAATTTGATTTAAAAAAACATTCGAGCATTCCGTTTGATTCAGAAAGTATTTTGATACCCTATCTAAATTTCCTTTTTGTATACCTTAAACTGCTTTGCACGCATGACGCATGTGCATGTGCTTTGCTTTACATGTGCATGTTTACCTACTTATTAACACATACTAATATGTTAATATTTTACATATGAACCATTTCAACAAGTCCTATACGAACACACTATTTCATAGTTAAATACATATATATATATATCTGTGAAGAATTCTTGCAGCTCGTATTTTCATAAATTTGTCATTTATCTTTAGATATCATAAACTTATAACATTCGTTCGAAATTAACATTACAACAGAACAGCCGCTTGCGTCAATGGGTTTAGTAAATCTTACATAAATGTAATTCAACATTTGTGCGCAAATTATGATGGAGCTTCAAAGTTACAGGTCTTTACTGTAATAACATGCAAAAATTGTATGTATGCCTATCAAATTTTAATATAGTTGTTGTTGAAATGGTTTGCAAGATATAAAACCTATCCCTCTGCAAATTGTGTTTATTTTAGCTGCTTACTCTAATAGAAATTTGGTGTCAGAGAGTGTATATAAAAGTTGAATTCTTGAACCAAGTGTATGAATACTGACGGGCATCATGGATATTGCCGGGCATCATGAATATTGCCGGGCGTCATGAATATTCCCGGGCATCATGAATATTGCCGGGCATCATGAATATTGCCGGGCATCATGAATATCCCCGGGCATCATGAATATTGCCGGGCATCATGAATATCCCCGGGCATCATGACTATTCCCGGGCATCATGAATATTGCCGGGCATCATGAATATTGCCGGACATCATAAATAATGCCGGGCATCATGAATATTGCCGGGCATCATGAATATTGCCGGGCATCATGAATATCCCCGGGCATCATGAATATTGCCGGGCATCATGAATATTGCCGGGCATCATGAATATTGCCGGGCATCATGAATATTGCCGGGCATCATGAATATTCCCGGGCATCATGAATGTTACCGGGCATCATGAATATTGCCGGGCATCATGAATATTGCCGGGCATCATGAATATTGCCGGGCATCATGATATATACAAACAATTGAATGATATACTAATATTTTGGGAGCATTCACACTTTCAGACGCTAAAGTTCAGGTCTTCAAAGTAAAAGCTGCTAAGGATAGAAGGGGAAGCAATCTTTTCTTATTTTACTTTTTGAAATATATAAATAGTCACCTTTTCTTGCGCTATCATTTCGTCTATTTCTGAGTGTAAATAAATTATTCTAGATACTGTTTTTTAATATTTTGGAATTCTAAAAATGCTTATGTACGTTTTAAATTTTGTAACTATCATAAGTTCTTGTCTTAGAAATAAAAAAAAGTTTCCAATTACAAGTTTATATTCGTAGATGTTTTTTTTTCTGCAAAAATAATATGCTTCAAATCAGATCCTTTTTTTCTCAAAGTCTCAAAAACTCCTGATATAACTTCTCTCTTATCATTAAAACTCTTTAAAACGCGAGCTCCAGTATCAGAAGTTAATATTGCTAAACGATATATAACATAATAATCTCTTGGTAACTTTTTCTAAACTTAACTCAAAGACATATGAAACGTTTTATCAAAATAATTCGGACGAACTATGAAAGAACATTCTAAAGGAATAGGCTAAGTAAACGCTACCTCTTTAATCTAACTAAGCCTTTCAGCTTTTACTTCGTGCTTTTGTTTTCTCGACTTTTTTTATTGATATCATCCTTCATCTTTTGCATGTTTTCATAACTAAGGTTTATAAATGAGGCAAAATTGACACACGATCATCTTACAGCCAATATTTAAAACATTAAATTTGATTTTCTCCCTCTCTCTCGTCTTTAAACACTTGGGCAGAATTGGTGTAAAATATTCCTTCCTTTTGTCTCTCAGATGCATAAGCTTAGAATACCCTGCATGATATTTATCACATTCTTTCTCAATATGTATTTACTTGACGTCACATTGCTATTTCTTCTCTCACGCCTTTATTCGCAAATGTAATCTCAGTTAGTTCAAGTAAGTAAACAAGTTTTAGTCTAGCTGTTAAACTCGTAAGAAAATTTAGAAACAGCGGAGATTGTACATACAAACCGAGAAGACTACAATTTATAAAGGTATGCTTGTTTTTATTGTACCTATAATTTCAAACTACCACAAGTTGTATATACGAGGTTGTGAATATTTGAAAATGCTTGAGGTGAAGTTTTTGGACTTGCAAGTGATTTGCATTGCTTGATGCGTCTCTCAAAGTATGAGTGTCGCTTTATTTGCGCACATTCGTAGCGCCAATATATTGGTTGTATTTTGTTGTTTACCATATGTATGATTTTTTGTAAATGTGTTATGTCAAAATGCTTACCACTGATATGATGCCAAAATGTTTACTGTTTATATTTATATATTTGTGAATTATATTTGTTGAATTATGTTTGCTTCACTTCGGCCATAATAATGCATTATCTAATCTTACAATATTTGAAAATATGTAAATAAAGTATGGAAAGCCAATGTGATCTTACAATTTTATAAAATTGTGTTGTTTTATATTTGAACTCTAAAAGACTTGCTTTACCGAACGAAATGTGCATTTAATGTTGTATTTGTCTGTCTATTTTCAAGCTATGTGTTACAACAAAGCAATTTAAGGTATGTTTAAAAGGTCTTGCCAGTTTTACCATGTATTTCCTTAACGCATATCTTCAGATATGAAAATCCTTTGGTGGGAGGAAGGGAATGTGTTTTATTCTTATTTTGTTTTAAAATGTTTATTTGCTTTTTATAATGACAATATAATGAATATATACATTTGTCAATTAGTTATTGATTGTCGATAAAATAGCGTTTTGTTGCATTTCATATTATTTCCCTTCGTTTACCCTTTGCTTCCCTAAGAAAACAAATGTGTCATTTGTTCATATTGATTTTTAAATAGTTAAGATATCTTTCGCTGGTTTATTATTTACTCATATTTAGTGTAGACAAAATATTTTCTCTTTAAAAATGGAAAATTTTCACCTAGAAGATATGATATGTATATCAGCTATTTACCATATACCTCGTACCTTCGTCTCTTTTCAGTTGATAAATCAGCAACTAATATCGGCCCAATCAAAATACTTTTACGATTTGTCCCTGTTGGTTGCCCTATGCACTTAAAAGCACAGTCATACAAATTACTAAATTTCATTGAGTTGACCAACTGTCCAAGTATAAGCACTAAAAGAAATGTAGAGTACATTTTGTGTCACATTTTACCACTTAGTTTAGTTGGATGTTTACCTTTGTGGAATTCCCGAACTGAAGGTAACAATATTGTATATCCTAACTTAACCGATATGATATAATTCTTATTTCACAAACAATGCCTAGGTTGAACTTTTGATTCAATGTTTTTATATAGATGAATTCAGCGGTATAAATGATTGCTACATATACCCAATGAAATTTTTACAACGAGTTTCGTGGATCGTTGAAACATTGATGTCTGGATTAGTGTAATAAGAGCTGATGCTATTTATTCAACCTTTATTACATAAATTAGTGTTATCTTTTTTATTATTGTCAATTACTCCAACTTCTTTTAACAAACATATGATCATAGCCTTATTCACTTTAACATGGCAAGTTTGTCTTGTTTTGGGATGAGAGGCATTATGATAGACAACTCTAAAGTTCTTTTTTTATTTATGTTTGAGTTTATGTTCCTTTAATAAACAACCGAACTATTTCTTACCAGCATAAACAGGCCGATTATCAACATAAATTTGCATACACCTTGTTAAAAGCATTGGTAACATAGTTGAAACAGTATGCATCTACTAAACTGGTCATTAAATAATTAGTATATGGTTGTAACCGTCTATTATTAAACACATACAAATGCTCGCTGGAAAATGTTGCCAGTAAACAATACGTATAAGCTTTGTCTGCTTAATTACAGCTTGTGCTAGCGGATCGTATGGACAATTTTGCAACTTGACCTGCCCTGGATCAACGGACTGTCTTGCTGGGGTATGTGATAGATACACGGGGTACTGCAGCAAATGTGTACCTTCAAGGTGGGGTTTACATTGTAACTCGTCTTGTCTTAATTGTTTAGACGACATGTGCCAGCAAATTGATGGAGTATGCACTATTGATTGTCAAAATCGCTTCTATGGGCCGAAATGTAACAAACCATGTCATTCCAGATGTTTAAAATGTAATAGAGAAACTGGTGAATGCAACATTTGTGACATTGGTACATACGGCGATACTTGTGAAAATGATTGCAGTCCCAATTGCCAAATCGAAGAAACTGGATATATCACCTGTTCTAGGAATAATGGATTTTGTACATCCGGATCATGCTTGTCTGGCTATTATGATCATACATGTAGGCTACAATGCAACAGAAATTGCGCTCTGAATTTCAATGGCATCGCCGAATGTGAATTGGAAACCGGATATTGTTTAAGTGGATGTTTTATTGGATATTATGGTCGATCATGTTCCGGTGTTTGCAGTGAAACATGTCTAACAAAAGAATGTCATGACAGTGCTAATAACTGCACTGTTGGGTGTATTGATACTTATTACGGATTTCCTAGTTGTAATATATCATGTAACGAACACTGCATACGCAAAACATGTTTCGATAATAATGGCAAATGTACATTTGGTTGTGAAGTCGGGTATTTCGGGGACATGTGCGACCAACCTTGCAATCTAGAAAATACTTGTATTGACATGACATGCGACAGACAGTTAGGATATTGCAAAATATGTGACGAAGCGGATCCCAGTTTTCAATGCAGAGATGCTGGTAATGTGTTTAGGTTGCTGTTCATTTATCGTGTCATCACATTTTCATTTTCAAACCCATTTATTAATTCACACCTTTTACGCTTTGAATAATTATTAAATCAGCTCTGCTACTCGTTATGTCTTCAGTTAAAATTTGGTTGAAATGTTTATTGTATTTCGTAAAATTTAATTTGCGTTATAATTATCTGGCTTATATTCACTTCTTGTTTTTCTTGTCGAGATTAAAGGGACACCACTCATTTTTATCTGGCTTATATTTTATCTGTTGTCTTTGTTTTCTTTGTATGGACACGTAAATGGAGGTATTTATAAGGAAACTTGTTACCAGTTGGATCAAATGATGTTGACAAAAGGGAGTAGATAAAAGTGTACAAAAGCGATGATGAAAAAATGAAAACAATACTGCGAAAGGAAACAATACCTTCTTAGCAAGTTTGAATATTTAATCGTTATTTTCACGAGTTTCACTAAAAGTAACTAATATAAAGAAGGTTTGAATATGTGTTATACATTTAATCCTGTGGTGCTTGATAAAATAAATGTTAACTGCATGGATCTGCACTTTGATTTAATAGAATGCCACCATATTGAAATGAAGTAACAGTTAATTCCCTTAATAAAAACTTTCAACTAAAATGAGAAAAAGTCATTGGGTAAAATGGAATTATTTGTCTATGTAATTTTTAGGTTGTCTCCGTGGGTGGTATGGTTTATTTTGTAATGAAACATGTAGAGGAGATGCTGCACTCTGCCTCGACAATAAGTGTGACAGAGATAGCGGTATATGCTCTGGTTGTTTATCGGGGAAATATGGCGATAATTGTGGGTCAGAATGTCCTAACTGCCGGCATGGAAATTGTTCCCAGAAGAATGGAATATGCCTAGAGGGATGCAGCAATGGTTATTTTGGACAATTCTGTAATCATGAATGCTACGGTAGATGCGAAAAATGTGATAACTTGATCGGTGCTTGTGAGCAGTGTGAGGCTGGGACTTTTGGTGGGGATTATTGCACTTTCAACTGTAGCTCCCATTGTATGGCTTCCATTGATGGTTTGATACGATGTTCAAAAGGAACTGGGTTCTGTGATGAAGGTATCTGTAGTCCTGGCTATTATGGGAAAAATTGTAAAACAATGTGTAGCGACAATTGCATGTCAGATGAGTTAGGTGTCTTAAGTTGCGGCATAGAAGACGGTAAATGCAGTCATGGATGCAAAACTGGCTTTTACTTCCCAGACTGCACAAGAACGTGTAGCGTTCAATGCAAAAACAGAAATTGTAAGGAATTCTATAACTCATGCGTTGAAGGATGTATCAACGATTTTTGGGGAAATACTTGTGATTTTGCGTGCGACTTTGCTTGCGCTGACAAGGCATGTGATGACGTCACAGGGCATTGTACTAATGGTTGTGTTCAAGGGCGTTTCGGGGATAAATGTGAAAAGGAATGCTTGGAAAATTGTATCGACAAGACATGTGACAGGGCGTCGGGCCGTTGTAATGCTTGTTACACGGAACCTAAAAGCTATTTGTGTCGCTCAGCTGGTAAATGTGCATGCTTTCTGCTATGTTTTAATTTTTTAATCGAATACAATTTTGCAATATTGAAATAATACAATTTTGAAGATTTTGGTCTAGACGTCTCATTTAAGTCTTAATTCAACAATTTTAGAAAACGTAGATCTATATACTTTTGGAAATTTATGTTTTCCCTTGAAGTTTTTTATTTCTCTTTCGCTTGAAACTATACCGTCTTACGATATAAGGCAGATTTAGACGCAATTTAGCATGTTCTATAAAGTTGAGCACTCCAACTTAAACTTCGCTTATACTTTCTAAATTATAAAGAAAACATCAGTACAACTTTTTGTAGTTAATTATTTTGCCATTCAAATTGGTCACCAATTTCCTCTGATGTTTCAAGGCTGTGTAGTTGTGTTGTAAATGTTTTAACAATTGATTCATATTTGTATGATAAAATAACCGTTTAACACATTTCATTTTGTCTTTCCAACTCGGTATATTTTCATTTATCATTATTCAAAAATGACATCATATACATGTATGTCTTTCATGATACTAACTCATACATCATAAATTGTACTCCATTTTTGATATTTATCTTAATATTCTATGGGATGGATATGAGATTAAATTACTTGGTAGACGGTATTATCTTTATTTTAAAGTGATTTATCTTGAATTAAGATGATGTCATTGGTTACTATCCCTTTTTAAATTAACAGTTGGGTAAGGATGATTTTTAGTACAGCTTTATTTTTGTATTTACTTGTATTTAGATTGCGCAGTCGGAAAGTTTGGACAGTATTGTAACGGAACTTGTCCAGGTGGCAGTCTCTGCAAAGAGAATTTATGTGACAGATACACCTCTGAATGTTTAGGGTGTATCCCAGGCTATTACGGACAACGCTGTGACAGAAACTGCAGTGGATGTGTAAATGGAAATTGCCAACAAGAAGATGGTGTATGTATTGAAGACTGTGTCAGTGGATTTTATGGTCCAAAGTGCACTCAAATGTGCCATAACCGATGCACTGTCTGCAATCGTGTAACAGGAAGTTGTGAGATATGTAACACAGGAACATATGGAGCATCGTGCGAATTTAACTGCAGTAAAAATTGTGTTCCTTCTTCGAACGGGGAAATAACATGCAGTAAGAATGAGGGTTACTGTAATGAAGGTCGGTGTAACGTTGGGTTCTTTACCTCAACATGTGAAGCATCGTGTAACGATTTCTGTTTTCTTCACGAATGCGATTTTGTTTCTGGCAAATGTCTCCATGGTTGCGAAATTGGTCGTTATGGTTCAGTATGTAACGGAATCTGTAGCGAAACATGTCTTAATAGAAATTGTAACATATCGTACAATAACTGTTTAAATGGATGCGTTGATGAATATTACGGAGAATATTGTGACTTTCCGTGTAGTGAACACTGTTTTACTGACAGATGCGATGACGCAGGTCGATGTACAGACAGTTGTGACCATGGCTGGTATGGCGACAAATGTGATAAACCATGTAATACTACGTGCACTGATGACAGTTGTGACCGCATTAGTGGAATATGTGCCGAATGTACCCAAGCAAGACCTGGACCACTTTGTCGAACAGCAGGTAAATGTTCTGAAGTTTAGATATTTTGTTTTTCATGACTTCCAGTAATTGTCATATGTCCGTTTTAATCATAGTTGTTATAAAACAATAGCTGAAATATAATTATGAATTTAACAAATATTTGTTCAATATATCACAATTGTTATGTGGATATTACACAATCTTTATTTGTTGAATACTAGCATAAGTATCACCATTAATACAATTTGAATCAATGAAACAATGATTATTGTCAGGCTTTGTTATTTGTTTTGGTGTAAAATATGTACAATATAGTTCAATATAGCTATTAAATTTCAGTAAATAGAAGTATTTGGCTCTATCCGGTTTTAAATATATTCATTTTTAGTTTAATATGTGACATCTTCTTTCTTGTTAATAAATTATTAATTGAGATATAAATTCAATGTTTGAAATTTTGTTGTTGTACTTGAATTCAATAAATTTAAATAACTGATAATTTAATTGTGAAGATAATTTTAAAAGCACATTTAATCAGTCAGCTCTATATTTTTTCTCCTTGAATTAAATGTCCTTTGGAACAAGACAAGTTTTGATAGCAATATATAATCACATGTTAACTTTTTCAAAGCAAAATGGAAGAAACAGATCAGATAAGATGAATTGTCTGAACAATGATGGTCTGTGGTTTGTCTGTTCAGAATCTGAATCTACAGGCATGATTTATCCATTTCTTACGTAAATATTGATTTCGAAAGGCATGTCTGTTAGCGCGCGTAGATAACTCCTGTCCATGAACAGCTCAATCAAAACAAATCAAATTAGCAACTGTGTTAATTTCTAAAGGTTTTCCGATTTAATTGTTTTAAGTCCTCTAACCTTATAAATGTTTTCTCAGGCGGTGATAATAAATATCATAATTCGATCAATGTTAGTGAAAGTAGATTATTTAATATCAATGCATTACAGTAAGACCATCAATGCTATCTAATAGATTGGTATCTGATACATTAACGGTATTTGCATCAGTTAATCAACATTGTTCTTGTATAAAGAGTGTTTATTTTTCAGTAATCGAGTTTGCTTTTAACAGACATTTTTAACATGATTGCGTGATGATGATAATAATAGCCGGTGAAGGACAATTTGCAGGAAAAAAGATGAAAACTGTTTATTGTTCACATTTTGTTATTTTTAGCTCACCTGTCACAAAGTGACAGGGTGAGCTTTTGTGATCGCTTTTCGTCCGGCGTCCGTCCGTCCGTCCGTCTGTCGTCCGTCCGTCGTCCGTCGTCCGTCCGTAAACTTTTGCTTTAAATGACATCTCCTCATAAACCACTGAGCCAATTTCATCCAAACTTCACAGGAATGTTCCTTTGGTGGTCACCTTTAAAAATTGTTCAAAGAATTTAATTCCATGCAGAACTCTGGTTGCCATGGCAACCGAAAGAAAAATCTTTAAATATCTTCTTTTAAACAACCCTAAGAGCTAGAGCTTAGATATTTGGCATGAAACATCTTCTAATGAGTGTCTACCAAGTTTGTTCAAATAAAAGCCCTGGGGTCAAAATTGGCCCCGCCCCCGGGGGGTCATTGATTTTCCCTATATGCATATAGTAAAAACTTAAAAGATCTTCTTTTAAAGAACTGTAAGAGCTAGAGCTAAGATTTTGGCATGGAACATCTTCTAGTGAGTGTCTACCAAGTTTGTTCAAATAAAAGCCCTGGGGTCAAAATTGGCCCGCCCCAGGGGGTCATTGATTTTCCCTATATGCATAAAGTAAAACTTAAAAAATCTTCTTTAAAGAACCCAAAGAGCTAGAGCTTAGATATTTGGCATGAAACATCTTCTAGTGAATGTCTACCAAGTTTGTTCAAATAAAAGCCCTGGGGTCAAAATTGGCCCCGCCCTGGGGGGTAATTGATTTTCCCTATATGCATATAGTTTAAACTTAAAAAATCTTCTTTTAAAGAACCGTAAGAGCTAGAGCTTAGATATTTGGCATAAAACATCTTCTAGTAAATGTCTACCAAGTTTGTTCAAATAAAAGCCCTGGGGTCAAAATTGGCCCCGCCCCAGGGGGTCATTGATTTTCCCTATATGCATATAGTAAAAACTTAAAAAATCTTCTTTTAAAGAACTGTAAGAGCTAAAGCTTATATATTTGGCATGAAACATCTTCTAGTGAATGTCTACCAAGTTTGTTCAAATAAAACCCCTGGGGTCCAAATTGGCCCCTCCCAGGGTCATTGATTTTCCTTATATGCATATAGTAAAAACTTATAAAATCTTCTTTTAAAGAACCCAAAGAGCTAGAGCTAAGATATTTAGCATGAGACATGTTCGAATGGGTGTCTACCAAGTATGTTCAAATAAAAGCCCTGGGGTCAAAACTGGCCCCGCCCCGGGGGTCATTGATTTTCCTTATATACATAGCAAAAACTTAAAAATCTTCTTTGAAAAAACCCAAATAACTAGAGTTTAGATATTAAGCATGAAACATCTTTAAGTAAATATCTACAAAGTTTGTTCAAATAAAAGTCCAGGGGTCAAAACTGGCCCTGCCCGAGGGGTGTCATTGTTTTTTACTCTATGTGTATAGTAAAAACTTAAAAAATCTTCTTTTAAAAAACCCAATGAGCTAGAACTTAGATGTTTTGCATGAAACATCTTCTTATGGGTGTCTACCAAGTCTGTTCAAATAAACAAATAAAAGCCCTTGGGTAAAAATTGGGCCGGGGGGGGGGGGCTATATACAGGTGAGCGACCTCAGGGCCATCATGGCCCTCTTGTTTATTTCAGCATGCACACCAGGCTTCAGGGGCTTAGACTGCACAATTCCCTGTGAAAGTAGTTTCTGCAAAAATAGAGTATGTGACAGATACAACGGAAAATGTGCTGGGTGTATCACAGGACGCCATGGAGACCTTTGTTTACAGTCATGTGACTCATGTCGGCAAGGAAGCACGTGTCAACAGATTGATGGAAAATGTGATGATGGTTGTATTGACGGAAATTACGGATCATATTGTCAACAGACTTGTGATACATGCATAACATGTGATCAGGGATCTGGATTATGTACTGAATGTCCGATAGGAAAATATGGTGACCTATGTACTCTTAATTGTAGCTCACATTGTGTATCTGTAGGTGGTTCTATATCATGTGACCTGCACAGTGGGTCTTGTGATTCAGGTCAATGTGCTCCAGGATTTTGGAGTCCCGGCTGCTCAAGAACGTGTAATGTAAATTGTAAAAGTAGTCCCTTAGCGACAATTGGCACATGTAATATAATTAGTGGCGCGTGTGATTTTAATTGCTCCGAGAAATTTTACGGTCCGCAATGCAATATTGGATGTGACTCATTTTGCTATGATAATACTTGCGATCGAGTTGACGGTGTTTGCGCCGAGTGTTTCAAAGACCAGCCTAATTTCAATTGCCCAGATGCAGGTACAATTTGCGATTTTTTATTTCATCTTTATTTTAGTGTCATCTTGTAGATTTATGCAGATAGATCAGAATGCAGTATTTAAACAAGCTTCGCTGGTATAGTTTAGTTTACGCTTGCAAGTTTTTAAACTTTCATATAAGGAAAAACATTATTACAGAACCATAACTTATTAGAAATATTTAACTTTATCAGTTTTTCATTGTATCACTTTGATTTTCAAGAATGTCAAGTTGGAAAGTACGGTCAAGCCTGTGATCTGTCTTGCTCACCCGGCTGTACATTGGTTTGCGACCGATACACAGCGAGATGTTCAAAATGTAAACCTGGCTATTGGGGAGATAAATGTGAGCAGACATGTCCCTCTGGTAGCGGTTGCTCTGAATGTGAGCAGTCATCCGGAAAGTGTATCAGCTGCATTGCAGGGAAACATGGCACAGACTGTGACCTAGATTGTGGCTTTTGCACTGCATCTTCAGATGGAATAGTTTATTGCAGAAAAGATAATGCTGACTGTATTACATCAGCGTGCGTTGCAGGGTACCATGGCAGAACGTGTGAACATAGTTGTAATCCAACGTGTTTTGATTCTGGTGACGGTGTTAATAATTGCGAATGGAATACAGGTATCTGTAGTGATGGTTGTGACATAGGTTATTACGGCTTTTACTGTGAAGAGAAATGTAGTGACAAATGTTTGAATAAAGATTGTCAGGGATCGGCAACGGACTGTAAACAGGGATGCGTATTTGGCTATTATGGGAATGACTGTTTAACTCCATGCCCTCAAAATTGTGTTGGCGGCGGATGCGATGATAAATCCGGCGCGTGCGACAGCTCTTGCCAACCGGGATTTTTTAATGAAACTTGTTCCGCACCTTGTGCTTCGACATGTATAGACTCCAAATGTGATAAGATACGCGGTGATTGCATTGAGTGTCAGCCCAATGCTAATACAGGACGGGAGTTGTATTATTGCAGAGATGCCGGTAATCATTTTACTCATTATTTTCATTCATGATAACTTAATTTCATTTACAGTGTATTTAATGTTGTGGTGTGTGTTGTTCGTTTTCCATTAATAGTTTCGTAATAAAGGTTGCACTATATATTGATTCTGGTTGTCTTAAAATTTTGTTGAGGTTTTGGTAATTCTTTAACACAAGTGGTTGGAATCATACTAAACGGCACTTAGTTTTATTTATGAGAAGTTAAACACTGAAATAAATTGTTAATTTAATTTTAATGACGTTAATGTACTATCAAACATTTGTACTCGACATTTATTATCAATATTTTGTTTTACTTTACAGCATGTCCTGTCGGAAAATACGGACAGTTCTGTCAAGCTGATTGCCTACCTAATTGTTTATCAACGTGCGGACGGTACAATGGAACTTGTTTCGAATGTAAACCAGGTTTTCACGGAAATAATTGTGATTCAGAGTGCGGACAGTGTAGCACTGGAAAATGTGACCAGAAAACCGGCTTATGTTCGACTAACGATGTTTGTAGAGCAGGGTTTTGGAATATGTTTTGCAATCAAAGATGCTTGCATGAAAATTGCAATACATGTTTCCAAGGAGATGGCCAGTGTGAGACGTGTGATGTAGGATACTATGGTTTAACTTGTAATTTAAATTGCAGTGATAAATGTTCAGTTAATTCGTTTAACCAAGTAACATGCGGAAAAGATACAGGAAACTGCGATGAAGGAGCTTGCCTTCCGGGGTTTTGGAATCGGCCTTGTGATGCCCAGTGTAACAAAAACTGTCGAACTAATTCGGAGGGAGCAAGAACATGTTCTTATCTAGAAGGTGACTGTAACCTCGGATGCGAAGATACTTATTATGGTGGACATTGTAGCTTAAATTGCAGTGCTACTTGTATTAATAAGTTGTGTGAACGGGATGGGAAATGTTCTTTAGGTTGTATAGATGGTACTTATGGCGACACATGTGAACTTACTTGCAAGGAAACTTGTAATAATGGAAAATGTGATCAAGTTTCTGGTGAATGTGAAGAGTGTAACAAACCGCCTGAGGCACAAACCTCTCTTTGCAGAACGGCTGGTAAGTGTACATATATCAAGGCATGCTAGGTAGTTCATGGTTATTTTTTATGCTCATAGTCAATAGTTGCAATATTTATTTCAACCATTTGTTTACTGATTTATTTGGTTTCTTTAACGTAACAATTGACACAATGCCCCTGAGATAAAACCAAGATAAAGAAAATATTTTTTAACATTTAAATTTGAACTGCAAATCAGTTGTTTTCCTGCATTTTGATAGCTTCGGGTAAGTTTGTCTTGTATAGAGAGCTTCGAATTAGAAGATTGCAATTTACAAGACAGTACGTAATAATGTTGTAATAATGTTGCTCGTAGAAACGAAAAGAACTTTATCTTATAGTTAAAAATAATTATGTAGCATTTGATAATTTGAACGCATTCTTAAATTTTTCAAATTTAGGATAAAGAATCTGTGTAATGAAAACCAGCTATTTTATTATTATTGTGTTTAATCATAAGGTCTTAAATTTACTGAGTTTAGAAGTTTCATTGAAGATTGGCATAACTAAGTTTTACTGTAGACGAACGTTTTGGGCTTTGCCGGCAACACTTAACAGTATCTTCAGTGTGCCTGACGGTTATTTTAGCTTGCTTCTTCAAGATGTATAGCTTCACTGACAAAGCTAGTTTAGGATGTCGTAGCATAGAATCATAAATAACAATCACTTTATATTTGCTTCTCTGATGGCTTGCTATATTTGTTTTGTTCTGTTTTATTTTATTTCTATCAACATTGCCATTTATTTTATTTCACCTTTCCTCAAATAAGAATAAGAATGGTCGCAAAATTTTCCTATTTTGAAGTGTCTATCGATAAATGATTTTTTTTCCATATTTGTCCTTATCTTTATCATATTTGTCCTGAATTCCAAAAACAATCGTATATCCCAGTGCTGTGCCAACAACATGTTTAGCCATTTTATTTGCCCAAAAGCTTTAACTTATTCAATATTTATAAAAATTGTAATATATATGGCTGTCATCCATGTAAATAATAAAATTGAAATAATGAATGGAAACGAAAATAATTTGCAGAATGTCCTAGTGGAAAAACCGGACTTTTGTGCAACGTTAATTGCTCTGAAACATGTTTCGATAAATGTGATCGCTATAACGGCACATGCATTTCGTGCAAATCGGGATTCTTCGGACAAACCTGTGAATTTGATTGCGGATCTTGTTCCGAACCTTTTTGTGATCAGGTAACTGGAACGTGTTTATCTCCATGCACTAATGGTTACTACGGGGACAACTGTACTGTTAGCTGCAATCACATCGGGTGTCTATCATGCAATAGATCTAGCGGAGAGTGCGACGAATGTAAAGCAGGGCTTTGGACAAAAGATTGCAGCGAGTCGTGCAGTACTGCTTGCATCGCATCAGCTGACGGTTTTGTCTACTGCGACAAAGTAAATGGAGATTGCAGAATCCGGGCTTGTGTTCCAGGATATTATTCGGAGGACTGCATGTTAGAATGTCATGAAAATTGTAAAGAAGACTCACTCGGTGACAGACATTGCGACTTTCTCAATGGTTATTGTCGAGATGGGTGTAAAGACGGGTTTTATGGCAACTTCTGCAACTATTCTTGTAACCATAATTGCGTCGGGGGAATTTGCGAGAGAAATGGGGAATGTTTAAGAAATCTTGGATGCATTAAAGAATATTATGGATTTGACTGTGGAACTAACTGTAAGACCACGTGCAATGACGATACATGTCATAGGGATGACGGAATATGTGATGAGTGTCGTAAGGTGTCAGAAGAACAAACACCACTATGCAGAGATGCCGGTATGTGTAACAATATATTATCATAGGCTTAATTGTCTCTTGTGATACCTTTGATTTCTCATTTAGGAGAACTAGTCTCCAATATTGCATCTGGATTTACTTGTTGTTCATGTCTGGTTATATTTTATATCAAACACAGTACTCGCGACAAAAAAACTTTTCTATAGACATTTCTTTATCAACGTACTTTTTAAATTTGATATTGCACTTTTCTGTTCTCCCACATACTTTTGAAATATACACTTGCAGGTCCAGGTTGTATTTCTGAATACTACTAACGCTTTCAATCTCATATTAACCTACAAAAATATATTACAATTGGTTGTTGGTATTGATCAGTTTTAAACCTAGAGCATATAAAATCATTAAACTGAATCTAGAATACACTGTTTAATTATTATTATTTAATTTTTTTCAGAGTGTCCACCAATATCTGACGTCTACTTCAATGGATTGTATTGTAACATATCTTGTCCTGACAATTGCGATTCAACTTGTGTAAGATATAGTGCAGTTTGCGATTCATGTGTAGCAGGTTATTGGAGCGATTTTTGTGACCAAGAATGTGGAAACTGTAAGGGTATCACTTGTTTTCAGAGTGACGGAACATGTGTTTCAGAGTGTGATGATGGTTTCTACGGACCACGTTGTGATCAAAGATGTATATTTGATGGTTGTGAGTCTTGTGATCGATCCAACGGGAATTGCGCTACATGCAAACAAGGATTATGGGGTGAAAATTGTGAAAGTAATTGCAGTACCGCCTGCCTGCCTAACAACACAGGACTGATATATTGTGATAAGGATACAAGCAATTGCAATATACCTGCTTGTGTGGTAGGATATTATTCTCCACAGTGCAGAAATGAGTGCAGTGCAAACTGCCTTCCTTCAGATGAACAATCCTCTCTTAAAGGTAGTTGTGATTTTTATGATGGTGAATGTGATGATGGCTGCAAAGATGGATGGTACGGTGATATCTGCAATATTAAATGTAGCAGTTTCTGTGTTGATGACATTTGTTATAGAAACGGTCGTTGTGATGATCAGCTCGGATGTTTGCCGGGCTTTTATGGGATTTATTGTACGGAAACATGTGCTAGTACATGTAACAATGGTAAATGTGATAGAGAAACTGGAATTTGCACGGAGTGCTTAAAGCCCGTCGAAGAACAGAGTCCACTGTGTAGAAGCGCAGGTAATCGTTGTAGCAATCATTGGCATCTACTGCATCATTGAATGGGAGCACATTTATACACATTATCATGTATCAAAATTCCTTAATCAACGTTCTTTTTTCTTTTTGTCTATCTCCCTTGCTCTGTTAATATTTCATTATTACTGCATGAAAAGTCATTTCTCTACTTTCACGTTTGATGTATATAATATGTTTTTCTTGGTATAACTGTTTTATATGCAAATTGCATGGGAACATAGTAGCACTTGTGTGTTTTCATTAATGTTTGTTTAAATAAAGAAAGCATTTGCAAGCACGGAATGGTTTTGTTTTCTATCTAAGACATACAATATGTCTTGGAGGATTTATGTACGAGAGTATTACCTTTCTTGTGCTTTGTTTTCAGTCGCTGTTCAAAACATTTGCTAATCAATGTAAGACAACGCTTTAAAGAACGACACTGTTTCAGCTGTTTGATCACTTGCTTAGCTGATGCGAGCGATTGGTAGATTGAATATAGATAGATCATGTTCATTCAATAATTTTCAAAATAATATGTTTTTAAAATAATACTTGTTTCATACAACCTAAAACGAATTACAGATTGCCGCGTTGGAAAATTTGGTCTTTTTTGCAATGAAACATGCCCTTTGACCTGCAAAGAGGCATGTAAACGATTAGAAAGGGAGTGTCTTGGTTGTATTGATGGTTTCCATGGTGTCACATGCCAAGAAGTTTGCAGCAAAAACTGCCTTATTGGAAACTGCAATCAGTTCAATGGTCACTGTGAGGAAAGATGCAGAGACGGGTTTTATACTGACACATGTGGAACGAAATGTAAATATCCCGGATGCAAAACTTGTACACGTGTTTCCGGTGAATGCGTTGACTGTCTTCCTGGACTATATGGGATACAGTGTGATATATCATGTAGCCAGTATTGTGCTAAATCGCTTGATGGTAATACTTACTGCGCAAAAGACAACGGATTTTGTCATGAAAGTCAATGTACACCGGGTTATTATGGAGACAAATGTATAAAGGAGTGCCATACCAATTGCCGGCATAGTGATACAAATGGGCAGATTTATTGTGACTTTTCCACGGGCTATTGCGAACACGGGTGTACCAATGGATGGTATGGTGAGACCTGTGATCTTGCTTGTAGTAGCTCATGTGCGGGTATAAACCACACCTGTAAACGTGATGGTACCTGTATAGAAGGTTGTGTTATCAATACATTTGGTCAGTTCTGTGAAAAGGAATGTATTTCTACTTGTATCAATGACAATTGTGATGGAATTGAAGGATATTGCTTGGACTGTTTGGAGCCTAAGACTAGACTCTGCAGAGATGCAGGTAAAAGAATGACTAAATTGGCAAAATAGTGAATGTTTTGGACTCGCATGTAGGAATATGTTTGGTTCTAATATTTGTAATGGGCGGTAAACGAAATGAATGTATCGTTTACCACTAAGTGTTACAGATTTATTGCTTTCTCATTTCGCATGAGCACGTCTTTGGTGCATGGTACTTCTTTCTTTAATTTTTTTTATCAGGAAAAAAAGAAATAGTGTTTTCACTAACCGTTGTTTAAAAAGACTGAACTAATATTTCTAATATTTTTTTAGATTTGATATCAAAGTATTAATGGAATAATATGGTGTTTGATTTAATTAGAAAAAAAGAAAATTGATTGACACTAAACTTTTTGCGCTTGTTTACATGGGTTATGATTTGTTTTTAAAAGAACTAGAAACTCATTTTTAAATCTGCAACAATGAAATAAAAATTACCTTATCTTATTAGTTATCCATTATCTTGATGTGTGTAAAGAATATGTCTTCTGTGATTTAATGATATCTAAGTTAATATGTTGTTTGTGTTCCTTTGCATCATCATTCTGCAGTTCAGTTACTGATACCTACATTTTGAAAAGGTATCTTTGGTCAGAACTCATTTTTCTCTAGCTTTCTTTATGTTATATATATATATATAAAATGGATGTTTCGAAATGGCATATCAACCGGAAAGCGGTGTTTGTTTTCAGCATGTGACGCCCCATTTCATGGTTTGTTTTGTAATAACACATGTCCACAAAACTGCAAAGATATGGTGTGCGACCGGTATGATAAGAAATGTGATTCCTGTATAACCGACTTCTACGGAAATGAATGCGACATCCAATGTGGAAACTGCAAAGGCGACAATTGTATTCAAGAAACAGGCGTATGCATCAACGGATGTGATGATGGGTTTTATACTTCAACTTGTACTTTGCCTTGCAAACACAATGGCTGTCTGAAGTGCAGTGTATCTTCTGGTGAGTGTTCTTCTTGCAAAGAAAAGTTATGGGGAAACAACTGCGACTCCAATTGTAGTGAATTTTGCTCACCAAGTCAACTTGATGGAAGTGTGAAATGTGAGAGGTTTACCGCCGTCTGTGCAGAAAATACCTGTTTGCCTGGGTATTATGGAAGAGAATGTCGCAATGTTTGCAACAACCATTGTGGTATAAGTAGCTTAGGATATCGAACATGTGACATTGACACAGGAATATGTGACGTAGACGATTGTGATAAAACTTGGTATGGACCGCAGTGCAGTCAGGCGTGTCCAATCAATTGCGTTAACCAGAATTGTAACAGAACAGGGCAATGTGTCGAAGGATGTCTTGAAGGATATTGGGGTGCTACCTGTCAGTCGCAGTGCCAAATTGAACTCACATGCAATGATGGCACATGTGACCAAAGTGAAGGCACGTGCTTGGAATGTTTAACGGAAAATCCCAGACCTCTATGCAGAACTGCAGGTACAGATATTTGAGAAACAAATCAAGAAATTCTCTTAGTACATTAAGATAGATATATAGATGAAAATCAAACCAGTTATCAGCCCGATTTAAGTATTCCCTTCTATTAACAGAGTAAATGCCTTAGAAAATTAGATTATCATTTACATACATAATCAATGATTCATTAATCCATTAGAAGCTTTTTTATTGTTCTGTTATCATTTTCCATTTTATGTTTTGTTTCTTTTCTTACCTCACTTTTGATTGTTACTCACATTCTTAAATAACCATTGTGAAATTATTCCACGTTCTTACTGAACTAATTGACACTTCATAACCGCTTTTAGTTTTTGAAGATGTATCGTTATTGATAGTGTGTCCTGATTAGATCATCACCTTTAGTCAGCTTACTGTCAGTTAAAGCAATACAATTTTAAGAAAGATATTGATTCTAGCCAATGCAGTAACATATTGTGTCACAAATATCTGAATACAAAGTTATATCCATTTTGCATCAGTTTATCTCATTTATATTAAATCAATGTTTAGTTTACATTAAAAGTGTTATAATTTGCAATCGACCATGTCATAGAAATAGATTCATTTCACATTAGAAACATTTTAGTGACCAGATTGAATGATTTTAAATTTTGCATAAAAAGCTTTGCTTACACATGCGCAGTAGCTGCTTATATTTGCTTGTTTGGTGTTGGGTATTAAATTTGCTGCAGTACTGTTAAAAAATTAACAATTTGGAATGTATTCTATTATTTCAGCATGTAGTCCTATAAACAAGTGGGGTGTATTTTGTGAATTTGATTGCTCACGTTATTGCGCAGATGGTACTTGCTCGCGAGAAGACGGGTCGTGTAGTTCATGCCTACCGCAGAAGTTCGGCAGAATTTGTGACTCTGATTGTCCTCACTGTGGCACAGACACATGCTATCAAAGCGACGGTATTTGCATCGATAAGTGTGATCCAGGTTGGTACAAACTTACCTGCTCGACGGAATGTAAGCATCCTGGGTGCAATGAATGTGACCTAACCAGCGGAGAATGTATATCGTGCAAAACCGGAAAGTATGGAACAAATTGTTCATTAGATTGTGCTGCTACATGCCAAGCCAATAGTAATGGTATTATCACATGCAACCGGTTTTCCGGAGAATGCGATACTAAAGTTTGCCAAGTTGGATATTTCACTGCGCAATGCACTGAAAGATGTAGCCAATACTGTAAAGATGTGTCATGTGATATAGACGCCGGAACATGTTCACCTTGTTTAAATGGTATGTTTCTAAAATTATTCTATTAAAAAAAAACATTGTGATCATTTCGGGTTGAAAACTTAAGCTGAATAAATCTATTAAAATGGTGATTAAGCAAGTATTGAAAGTGAGAAATGTTTGGAATAAAATGTTTAAGAAAGATTGCTCTACTTTTTATCAAATGAAAGTACCGATAATGTCTAAATACATTTAGAAACATATTCGTGAGTGACAGGTACATGTTACAAATATAAGAAAATATATAAAACGAAATAGTCTACAGTATTATTTTTAATTGTCTTTATTCTCTTATTAATTGCACGACAATATGTCTCTCAAATTGCCACATTAACTTTCCAATATATCTGTATATCAAGATGTTGTAGTAAAAGCTAGATGCGTCTGTGACCGAGTGTTTAAGGTCGTTGACTTCAAATCATTTGCCTCTCACCGCTGTGGCTTCGAATCCCGACAAGAACTTCGAACTCTTTCAAGTGAGGAAGCTATCCTGTAACCTTCGGAGCGTTGGTAGTTCTACTCAGGTGCCCATTCATGCCTGAAATAACGCACGGAGGGGAAACTTAAGTTTTCACCAACCCGTAAAGTTGGACTGTCGCGATATAACCTATACTGTGTTGATAGGACGTAAAACCCAACCAGAAAATCGTATTGAGAGATGATGATACTGCAAAAACAAAAAACAAAAAACATATACATATATTTTTTGTTACAATAGATATGTTTTACCTATTACAAATGTTTTGTTAGCTTGAGATTAGTACATTTTTTTATATTTTAGAATTATTGTATTTTATAAGGTTGGTATGGCCAAAGATGTAATGCAGAATGCAGTTCTAACTGTAAAAACAAAGAATGTGTTGTTACAGAAGCTAACTGCAGACAGGTAATTAGAAGTTGTATTTAATTACAATTTTCATGGGGTAGTTCAATGCTCAGTTCAAATTATTTTTACAGGGAATTTAAAACACAGACAACTTACAACATAATTGTTCGTGCAAAATTTAGTTTCCATGTGTTTTATTTATATCGATGGCCGGAACTTAAAATTTCTTAATTTGTTAACACTGTTCAATAACACACAAACATATAAAAGGTACATATTTAAGGTATGCCTGTTGACATTTTTTGTATTTTTCTTTCAAAAATAATTAAAATTATTGGATGCTTTCTTCTAATTAACGTTCTGGATGTTGAGACACGCCAAGTATATGCCTTGTCTATGGTTTTATCTTATAATCTTATATCCTTTTTTGGTTTTGTCGCAAGTTCGTTACAGAGAGATCACTTATTTGACTATACGGTTTCTGAAAGCTTAAATATTTTAACATGATTGTGTCCATTACATTTACCCTTTACATTCCTTACATTCTAGGGTTGTATTGATGGTAAGTGGGGAGCCAGCTGTGAGAAGGATTGTAATTACAATTGTGACAGTAAAACTTGTAACAAAGACACTGCAGAATGTTTGTATGGTTGCACCGCCTCCAAATTTTATGGCTTGACATGCGCTTCACCGTGTAATGGAAATTGTGTGGACGATGTCTGCAACAGGTATGAAACACATTTTATAAAATAAAAAGCAGTTTCGATGTTATGGAACTTGACAGAAAATAAATAAAAGTGTTCAATGTGTTTGAAAGTCAAAGTCAAAATTATTATTACAATCTAGCATATGATATGTTGGGTAAAACTCTTATCAAACACAAAATAATGCTTATTATTCATGTTTTATTCTCGGTGTCTGTCTTTGTTCTGACTGGTCTGAAAGGATATTACATATACTATGAATTCATTGATACCGTATTAAGAAGATTGCGTTTAAGAGAAACAAGAAAAACCCCATTTGTTTTGCAGGACTGGGTATTGTCTTAAAGGGTGTGAGGTTGGCTGGTATGGAGAAGAGTGTCAGTTCCAGTGTAGCGCTGTAAGTTCAAAACTTTTTATGAAATCGTGATATTACGTTAAAATGGACATGTGTCCTTTTTACAATTGGATGTTTATTGAATACTATTTTCAATCAGAGATAAAATTCTGCTTATCCTTTAAGTGATAGACATGTGTATTAACAACAATTTAATAGATCACGGTTTGATGTAAAAGGTGTTCGTTTTGGTTCCCTTTTTGACTTATTTACTGATTTACCAACACTAATTGCTTGTTATTTAAAAGCTATGATATGTTATTTACGAAATTGGAATATTTAATGGTTAATATGTTTATTTTTTAAACAGTTTTGTTTGATATTCAACATATATCAAATGTATATTTCTATTATTTACTCATTTATTATGTTGTAGGTTTCTAAATGTACCGATGGAACATGTTCTCGACTTGCAGGAACATGTGACGACTGTTCAACGATAGATCCTGGGCCTAACTGTCCCTCAGCAGGTATTTCAAATCCATCTGTTTATCAAATTTTGTTGTTATACTGGTTTGTACATCAATTGATTTATTTATATATGGGTCGTGATCGAATTGTATGCACATGTGCTAGACAAATAAGCGTATAACATTAGAAATGAAGTGTATATATTGAAATAAATTATAATGACATTTCAATTTATGAAACAAATACAAAATGTTATAATTTTTTTTTTTTGAAGAAAACGTGTAAAGCCACCTATGCTCTGTTTTGATGTTTTTAGTATAAGAATGTGCATTATAAAAAATATACTTCTACGCTTGTACAAACAAGTGTTTGCTTTTCCATTAATAAACAACTAGATTGTCTCGTAAATGTACCTGGCTTTTTAGATATAATATTAAGGAATATATAGTTGCTTAACTTTACCTGCTTATAACACATTTAAAAGTGTTTTATTGAATTCTGTCCTCGGCGTGAGAAAATGTCATTAGGCAATTGTTTAAGTAATAACTTATCCCTATACGTTATAGTGTTAATATAGCGTAGATGTTGCTTTGATGCCAAATTTTTCTTTAGATTATTTTAAGTACTAACTTCTAGTTTTATTATTTCATGTAAATTCACACAAATGTCTCCTGTAAATGCGAAGACGAAGAACCTTATTTTACTTCCATTTTACTACAGAAGTAAATTGTGTGAATTTTTACAGAGTGCTCACGTGGTAAAAGAGGAAATACCTGCGGCGAAAACTGCACTAGTGATAATTGCTTGTATGACCAGTGTGGACGGTATACCGATGTTTGTCAGGGTTGTCCTGCAGGTTTTTATGGAGACAAATGCGAGTTAGCGTGCGCCCACTGTAAACCAGGTATCCATGTCTAAAATTATAACAAGCCCGAACGAAAATTATTTCACTTTTAATTATTATAGTCCAATTATACCCTCAAAATCCAGTTACATTCTAAACAAATGTTTTATCGAGGTTTCTAAAATGTTGCTTATTAGGCATATATTTTTATATCTGATCAATATTTTGCTTTTATCAACTTGTAAAATTATAGTACTTCTTTATCTTTAGGGAAGAACTATATTTAACTATTTGACATTAACATTGCTTTATGCATATAATATGGATCTGAAAGTGTATGATTTCATTATTCAAACATACTGAAAAACGAATTTGTCTATTTTACTATATAAATATGCTTAAGTATGATGGAGATATGAAAAGGTATTAATTTAAAAAGACTAGATCATTTTTGTCCCAAGGGTGCAATGCTTCAAATCTTTAATATGAATATAAAAAGACTGTCTTTAAATATCACAACAAAGAGATAGAAATGTGAGTATTTGTTAGGTGTATTTGAATTTTAAAGTAATTTTATTTTGTTTGAAACTTGAAATTCATTGTATATGATCATATACATTGTTAAAAAGTGTGTGAAATAAATTCGTTTAAGTAAGATTACGTGAAGAGCTAAAATCTTTTGACTGTTCGTGCCGATCATTTCGACCAGTACACATCCTACCCCTCACCTCACACCAAAAACAAACAAAACATCGGAGAAAGTTCCAGATTATTTTGAGTATTTATTTGTTTGCGTTGTATTTAGTGCATTCCGTCTACACGTTTAATATCAATCTAATCCAATTATTTTATTCTCATTAACATATTTAGAATTAAGATATACTAGTAGTCCTTAAACTGTTTATGGAGATTTTAGAATTAAAAATGTCCGACGAGATGAAAGTTTTTAATTTCATTTGATAGGAACAGGATGCGACCAAGCCAATGGCGAGTGTTCCTCCGGTTGCCAAGACGGTTGGTACGGATCCGATTGCGAGACGCAATGTTCTTCTGTGTGCGGATCGTGCGAGCGACAGAGCGGAGATTGCATAACGTGTGCAGCTGGACGATGGGGTACAGAATGCCAGTCGATATGCAGTTCAAATTGTGTTGGAACTCACATTGGAGTAAATACTCTTTTATTCTGCAACAAGACTACTGGGTTCTGCTCAGAAAAAGCGTGCAAGGTTGGATTTTGGCGGGAAGATTGTACTCAAGCTTGCAATAGCAACTGCCTACCAGATGAAAATAACAACCGTGTATGTGGCTATTTAAATGGAAAGTGCTCAAAAGGTTGCATTAGTACATTTTATGGTGAAACTTGCTCAGGTGTATGTAGCATGCGTTGTAAAGATCGACTGTGTACAGATTTTGAAGACTCTTGCGATATAAGTTGCGCTGATGGGTTCTATGGTGGCGATTGTACTGGTACGTGTAGTACACATTGTGCCGGAAGTAGTGGTTGTGACCCAAGCAATGGACAATGTTATGATGGTTGTCAACTAGGTTACTATGGCACACGCTGTGACAATCCATGTAAGAATACATGTGTGGATGGCACTTGTGATCCTGAAGGAGGCTGTCCTGACTGTGCAAAGGATCCTGTTGGACCAAATTGTCGGGTCCAAGGTAACTATTTTGTTAGTTAATATGAATATTAATCAAATTCTATAAACGGGACTGCATTTTGTTATATTTGTCAGCACTATATGCGTGTACATCTAATGATTGTATACTCCGAATACATTACCTCAACTTTGAAGGGTATTTAAGTGTTCTTAAATAACTATTAATTCATCAAAACTGGTTCAAACCTCATCATTTTCTTTTTAAACAATGTTCGTGTATCTCTCACATCTTTTAAAGGAAGAGAAAATGATTGATTGTAATTTTGTCATTATTATAGGTATTTATTGGCTAAACAATGTTAATGATATAGAAAGACTGGGACCTGAAAATAAATTCAAACTACATGGTAAAAATGTATCTGACAAGACTTATCAATTTACTTTTGGACAAACCTTAAAATACCGCACCTCAATAAATCGATTTTAGGTTGTTAAGGTGACGTTTTTGTTTACATATTCAATCACTTTGAGTAGAAACGATCATTTAGATCGTGTGGTTTGTAAGTTGAGTGGTGTTTTCGTTTGTTTACAGTAATTAATTGGAAATTACTTACATAATGACGTGACGATATTTCAACATATTAACAGTTTTCTTATTTCTGAAAAAGAGCCCTTTTTAATAATCGGGTTTTAGCTCAGAAATGTGTCTACAAGTCCAACTCTGTCGGGTAAATATTGTTCTTTTGTTGCAAACAGGTGTCCTTTAACGAATTTAACTAAACAATAGTGTCATTTGTTTAAGTTCCTTATATTGCCCATTAGGAGTTAACAACCTTAATTTTCAATTTAGCATCCGATTGTTTCATCGAAACTTGCCTGTGATTTTGAGTCCCGTAGAAAAATGTAAACGTTAAGGAATACACTCCTCAGCTATAAACATGTAGCAGTCTTGGTTTGATTGAGCTTGTTGGAGTGAGGGAAAGCAACAAAGTCACATAAGTTTGTATCATACATTGCTCCATAGTGTATATGCGGTAAAACACAGGTACCTGACTCATTGAAGTTAGATTCATTTACTACATCAGCCATATTAGGTACTGTTTATGCACTCAGTTTTGTCATAGACCCTTGTTGTTTTTAAATTTTTCAGTTTGTAATGCCACTTTTCTAGGGAAAACCCAACGTGTAAAATAAAAGATGCCCGGGAAAAAATTTTTGTTTTGGGCCCAACCCGGTGTAAGAGAATTCAGGAAAAATGTGAAAATGGGGGGGCCTTTTTTGGATACTAGGGTTTAAAAAAAATTATAAAAAATTTATTTTTAAAATTTAATTTATCATATCACCCCCCGGCCCACATTCAATCGAGAAAGGGCTGAAATTATGTTAATAAATAAAAATTAAAAAGAAATTTTTATTTTTAAAAATAATTTTTTTTTTTTATTGCATTTTAAAAAAACGTGGTCGGGTTTTTTATTATGTAAAATATTTCTGTCCCTACACATGATACACCCTTTAAAGCCCCAAAAAAAATTTAAAAAAATAAAGTTCTATTTTTTTTTAAAAAAAAAAGTTTTTTTTTTGGGCCCCGCGTTTTTACCAGCCGTTGAAAATTGTGACCACGGCGGGAAACAGACAAAATGAAATAAAACAAAAGGGGGAAAAGGGTACGGAAAGGTCGGTTTTTTTAGGGTTTTAAAAAATGCGATCGGGAAAATGAAAGGGGAGGGATGAAAAGGAAATTGTTTTATTTTTTATTTAAAAACCCGCCCTTTTCACTCAATTAAATTAGGTGAAACAAAATACTTTAAATAGCCTTGTAGTAATACCTAGTAAAAATTTTTATGGGAAAATGCCCCTTTTATTATCAGACAGAAAACCCTTTTTTCTTCTAATATATTTTAAACCCTTTGCGCTTGATTTTAATGACTTTTTATAAATTTTTAAAAAAACCTTGCTTATTGCAAATTAAATTGTGATTTTGTACATGTAAAAAAGGTATTAAAAAAATCGAAAACCTTAAAACGGGAAAGTTATTTTAAAGTTTCATATGTTTGATATTTTAGAAGTAAATATTAAATTAAAATAAAATGCAAATTTGCTTTGCATGAGTTTTGAATTGAATTTAATTGGCTTAAAAATCCTGTAACACAATTTTTTATGGTTTTAAATCATAAGTATGATGCTCAAATTAAGATTTATCAATATTGTTGGTTCCAAAAAGCATTATTTTTAAATTTATTACCGAATTTAACATTTCTTGTAAATAAAGGGAGGTTATAAAACATTTATTTTCTATAAAGTTTAAGTCATATTTTACAATAAGAAATGAATGCATATATTTTAATGATTACATATAATATGCACAATTATTTGCAGTACATATTTTACATATTTTTCGATGCTTGAAAATTGTTTTATTTGCATAATTATGTACATATATATAATTTCACTTAGTGTGGTTTACCACTTTGATCACAACACACAGGATCTTTAACAGTAATTATGGAATTTATTAAAATATTGTAAATCATACGGTTCTTTTAAACGTTATCTTCAACCCCATTTTCTGATTGATCAATGAATATTACAATTGATTAGTTCTGTTGAGTGAAATATATATGTCTGTATTTTTCACTTATTTTTTTAACTCTGTCGGCGGTACACAATCATTTACTTTCGCTTAGTAACAAAGAGGCAAAATGAGACTATGTTTTCTTTATTTTAATAGTTTCACTTGTTCGCGGGATGGAACATGTACCAATGGATGCAAATCTGGTCGATTTGGGTCAAAATGTGAAGATTCATGTGATAATTGTCTTAATAAACAATGTAATGCCGCCAATGGAAACTGTTTACAGGGTAAGACGATTTTGACCCTATAAGCGTTGATATTTTGCCATTTATATACCTGTATGATTGAATGATTGGCTGTTTCTCTGTTTATTCACATAAACTTAATGTTGTCTTAACCAATCGAAAAAAAGCATTCAATTCTTCTTCTGAAATCAGTATTTAGTTCAAAATATGTTTGTTTTAATTTAAATAATAAAAGATGATATGTGGTCGGAAATAGTGAACTTTTTTAAAAGATATTTTAAAGATTAAATTGGGCCAAGGTTTTACAGTTTTTTAAAAATTTTTAAAAAATTGAAAATTTTTTTTAAAACTTAATTTTTTTCCTTAGACGATCTGTACGTTAAAATGCCGAGTTAACAAATTGTAGTGAAACTAAAAATTTTAACTCATCTGTAGCAATTTCTAATCTTGTGTAATTTTTCCATGAAATCTAATTTTCTGTTAGTGAAGATAAGTTGGGACTGTAAGCACATATTTCTTTGAAATGTATTCGATTTTTGTCACATAAAACCGGCCAAAAACAGCAAACATAATTTTTAATCGTTTGACATTTTGAATAAGATATAAAACTAAAAAGTGCATACACTGAACAGAGTTTGTTTGGTTTCAGGTTGCGTTGAAGGCTGGTATGGTAGTCAATGTAATCTTCCTTGTAAAGCAGTGTGTAAAACCTGTGATATTCAAACCGGTGCGTGCACAGCCTGTGTGGACAATTATTTTGGTTTACCGGCATGCAGTGATACATGCAGCATTAATTGTGCCACGCAACCCCTAGGACGCCAAGGGAAATTTTCGGGCCCAAATGGTAATTGTTTACGGTTTGTAAAAAAAGGGGAAAACTACACCCTTTAAAATGGCGGAGTCTTGCGGAAACTGCGATCAGTGAAAACCCAAAAATGTTTTGGTTTTCCCTTTCCCCGGGTTTTGCCGCGCGGGCTGGGGGGGAAAAATACGTTTTAAAACAGAAAGTGAAAGTTCAAACATGTGAAAGGGGTTTGGGCCCAAGAAAAATGAAGGAATGTGAGGCAGTTGATGGGTTTATGCGATTTTGGTGTGAAGCGGGTTTTACAAAGGGGAGGGAAACTGGGGAAAATGGTGAAAATTTGGCTCAAATTGCCCCAAAAGGGAATTTTTGTGACAGGCAAAAATGGAAGATGTAACAAGGGGAAAATGCATTCCCTTATTACTTTGATACAAATTGCGACCAGAGATGTGACTCGTGTAGAGACGGTGGCTGTGAACAAGCAAATGGAAACTGTGTAAACGATTGTCCACCTAACGTGTATGGGAACAAGTGTACCAAGGAATGTCTTTCAATCTGCTCAGACGGATCATGCGATAAGTTTACGGGATATTGTGCGGATTGTCAGACTTCACCTAAAGGCAAAAATTGTGCTGTTCAAGGTATTGTATTTGTCCAACGATTAATTTTTAGTCATTTCAGTTTTTACGATTGATTTCTTCTAAAATGGACTAAAACATAAAAAGGGTAAGTATTAATTAACAAAATGTAAGTTGAAGCAAAAAGGTAATCATTTCAGATTTTGCAAGGTCGTGACACCGGCAGCTGGATATAAAGGTAAATAAGAAAGGTATGTATTTTAGGGGCTTAATATTCTCTCCTTAATATCACGGTCATTTGATCTAATCACATAGGGGAGCTAATCATGCTTGAGTAGACTTCTTATCAGCATAGTACAGTCACTTTAGCTTTAAAGTTCTGTAGTTTGTGTTCTCCTTTTTCCTTGCCACATTTCTTGTGTTTTATCCGATTTGCTTCAGCTAATCTCCTTTTTCTGCTTTTATTTGTTGTACGAACTTCAAAAATCTCCATGGTTGCTATAACCTTGCTTCAGTGTTTCAAATCAGTTTTATCATTTACGTCCTAAGAAATTTCTAAGAACTTTACTCACATTGGACATTATTGTCCGTTGGTTTCAGGTTGTTATTGTGTAAACGGAACTTGCAATCGCTCTGATGGAAGTTGTGAGTGTTGGCCTTACGCGTATGGTGACAAATGTCAATTTTCATGTTCTAATTGCTTAGATGGATCATGTTAGTTTTCAAAACGGACTTTGCTCTAGTGGTTTTGTGGAAATAGGTTTTCATGGCATTAAATGTCAAAAGAGTTGTTTCTTCGAATTGCGAGTCTTGTGACCAGGATAGTGGGGTTTATTGCATTGATTGTAGAAAGGGGTAAAAAGGAGCTGTCCTGCGTTGAAAAAATGTAGCAAAGGTTGCAAAGATGATAAAAATGGTTTTGATGTATGCGAAAGGTACACAGGTATTTGTTTTCTTTGGGATGCGAAACAAACTTATACGGAGATTTGTGTGTAGATAGAAGGTGTGACGGGTGCATGAATGGTGAGTGCGTAAGAAAAATCTGGAGCATGCGTCAATGATGTGCAAGCAAGGGGACATACGGTTATTATTGTGAACATAACTGTAGCATCGGTTGTGTAGGTAACTGCAACTCATATGGAGTTTGTGAGTTTGGATGCAAACAAGGATGGATTGGAACACTTTGTGACACAGAGTGTAGTCATTTTTTGTGACAGAAAAATGTGTAATTTGACGCGGGGAATGTACTCGAGGTTGCGTTTCTGGTCATTTCGGACCTTTTTGTGAGTATGTATGTCCAGAAAATTGTTTGTTTAACTCTTGTTCAAAAGTTGGTAAATGTGTGGATGGTTTGCATTATTGGATTTTACGGAGACACGTGTAATAACAGATGTTTGCAAACATGTGCAAACTTAACTTGCGATCGAAAATTGGGTACTTGCAAGCAAACTTATAATGGTAAGTTTAGTTTTCATGTTTTAGCTATATGGTAAACGTCGTGTTATGTTAAAATAAGTTTGTAAAATCACTCAAAACACAAGCATGATTTTACGCTTGAAGTTTTTTAATCTATGTTGTTAGCAAATAATACGCAAAAAAAAGAATGACAAATTAACTGGAACTTTTTTGCACAGTTATTTTTATGATTGAAAATCAAAATAACAAAACAAATTTTCGGCATCTGTTTAGTACCAAGAAGCTCGCATTTACAACACAATAATAATAAATGAAAAAATACAATGTTTAAGAAATTCGGGTGTTGATTATAAAACAGCATTTAATAGATATAACTAATATGTATGTTTCATCTATAGATGCACAGGTAGCACCAAAAGAAGCTGATCCAGAGCTTTCATTAGAGGGAATTATAGGTATCTCTATTGGAGCCGTTGTCGTTGTCATCATCTTTGTGATCGTCATTGTTTGCTGCATCAATTACAAGAGGTATGTACAAGATACCAGCCCTCCATCAAATCAACCCAATAAACCCTTAAATGCCTGGAAGTATTTTACATAGACATAAATAGTGTATGAATGAAGTTCAATGAGCTATACTTTTATTGACCAATGATTCGTTTTTCTGGTTTCGTAATTTTGAAAATTGAAGAAACAAAACAAGGAAACTAGGGTAAAGAACATATAGGATGTATAACATAATTCGAATCACAGAGGCGTTAAGAATAAAAAAGAACAACTTTGAGATCTTTTGAGTAAAAATACTGAATTTTCATTTCTTCTAATGCCTGTCAAAATTTTCTTCATTGTTTAGATACTGACATGTTTCTTCCTAAATCTGTTTATGTTTTAATGATGAAAAACTTTTTTTTAACGCAATCAAAAGGAGTTATAGGCGGCGTGCACAACTTCCCTCAATTACTAATCTAAATTCATACACTATCACCCCAATCCCATCACTTTTGTTTCCTTTTGGATTGTAATTTACTGGGTGTGTAAGACTGGTAGTTTATACAAACAGTCGTATTGTTTCCAAATTTGTATTTTTTTAAAGTGTGTTAAATATTGTCCTTTTGTAAAGTTTAATGACTTTCCAATGAATGTTTCGTAATTTTATTTGAATCTTAAATCTCCTGTAACCGAAAGCGTCCTGACCTTTGCCATAATATGATCATAGCAAACCTTATGAAATGGCTCTAAATTGTTGGCTCAAGTACTTTCTATTCTCATCTGTATATCCCTAAAACTGATCAAGGAGGGGTTCATAAATGGTAAGAAATTTAGCAGGTTAAAGGGTTAACAAAAATATATCTTCAAGCTATGACTAGAGAAGTGATTAAGAAGGCGTGTGTTCTTGGGATACGTTCTCTTTTGTGTATCCAATTATTACGTTAGCCTATAATTTGAACTTAAAATTAAATTGTATAAAAGCTTACCAAAAAGTCAATGCGTTTGTAATTTAATCCTTTTTACGTTATATAAAAAATCACCGATTTACCTTTATTGTTATTTGTTTAAAATGGTTTTTAAGGTTTGATTGTTGGTCCAATGGTAAAAACTTTGTTTATTTTATTGATTATTTTCTGCTTCATTTACATTTAATTTTTTCATGTAATGCCAAGTGTTTTGTAAATGTTTCTTGCATGGAGTTAATTTTCATTCCCTAGACGTGTTGACGATTTAACCCGTTCACTGTTTTTTATTTGTTTCGATTTCAACTTTAAAAATATATACTGTCGAAATTGTAACAGATAAGAATAAGGTAGTCCCCTTTCATGTCTTTACGCTATAACGCTCTTTTAGTATAAAATGATTACTGATAAAAAAAACTTTTTATATTGGTATGCAGTTCAACAGTAATATTAAAGATAAAAACTCGAAAGTTTTTTTCTAAAAAGAAAAGATAAAAGAGGTCCAATTCTTAAGTTTAGTTGTCAGCTGTGTAACTTACATGTAGATGCCAATCATGTTTGAATAAAACAAAAACGTATTCATTGTTAGGACTGTGTATTTTAAACAGCGCGTGTTGTTACTTTCAGACGATATGACGATGCCAAAACCGAAATACATCTACCTTCTGACGTCATTGAACGCTTATCGACGCACAGATCACTCCACAGTACAACGTCAACGAACTACCCGGTTGCCAGAGTAGTTGGTGACGACAACGAGAAAGATTTTGTTCTATTTTAACGTAGCGATGCTCTAGAAACTTTTGACGTAATTAATTGGCGGGGCGGGCTTAAATGCCGAATACTCAAAATATAGACGATGATATTTAGTTTCATAATAGCAAACCAGTTCACTCAAAAAAACAACAAGTACTCCATATTTCAATATCTTTTGATTTTAGTTTCATTCATCAAGGACATTTGCTATGATGTAGCTATAATTAGTTTGTTAGTTGTTCTTATTTTCACCTGTATGAATGAAGACTTGTACTGCTTTTGAAGCAGTTTGTTATAAAATTGCAATGTGCCATATATATTTTAATACAGCTTATAAAACATAAAAAAGAATCATTTGAACATTTAAAGTAAATAAAAAATTTGCCCGTTATTGTTTCACTGTTCAAATATTTAGTAATCAGTATTTTAGGCAGAATAGGTGCAGGGAATTATGGGCTTTTTTGTAAAAGGAAAGATCAGACTCAATGTACAAACTCATTTTCATGATCATTTTTTAAATAATCATTTCTTACCAAAAACATACATCGTATATAATCTTTTAGTAACATAATTATTTTGTTCGTATAATTAAAATGATAAATTTTCGGTTGTGATAAAATAAAAACATATTCATACATGTAGTTACATATATGATTTATGAAGGAAAAAAACGAGCGAGGATTTAATATTTTCCCATATTTTTAGAATCACAACAGCAAGGGTTAAGTGTTTTGCTGTAGCTGTAAAAAGGTTTTCCTGTATTTCACCTCAGTGTTGTTATAATTTTCTGATCCTTCAGACGTCACTGATTGCAATAACCCTTAGCGTTTGAATAGCGCCAAAGTTTGTGTCAAGTGTCGTGAGAGATGTTTGCAGCGTTCATTACTCTCATGAACGGGACTCTATCAAACTGAGTCTGTTGTAATAAGCGTGTAACTATTGTTATCGTAGTTCTTGAAGGAGTTACATTCTCACATATTTTTTATTTAGTTAAGTTATTCTCGCTAATTGCCTTTTAAACAATGTACTGTTTCACTTTGAAAATGAATTCGTGGTTTATATACATGTATATTTCTTTTCCACATTCCACATTGTATACTTAATCGAAATTTTCGATTAAGTATACATTATTATACGAAACATTGTTCAAAAGACTTGTAAGGTGTTGAGTAAATGCGACTCTATTATAGTATCCTGTCGAGATAACTTATTTCTGTAGTTTATACAGATTATATATCCAAGAACTGTTTAATTTTATATTTATCACGGTTCTGACTGCCTGTGTTTGTATAGCACAAGTATTGCTCGTGTATTTGTATATGTATATGGCTATATGGGTTTATATCAAGGGAAAGGTTTTTACAGTTTATTTGTGATTTTTTTGGTCAAAATAAATAGATGTAAAATATTTTTATATATAGTGTTAGTTTTCTGGACTTGAAATTATTACGCATCAGTGTCGAAAAAAAGTGTTGATTAGATAAAATAAGATTGATTACTTTACAGTTGTTTTTTTTTATCTCAAAAAAGGTATGTGACCTATTTATGATAAAATAATATTTAGCAATCGACATTTTTCACTTGCCAAAACAAATCATGTAATATATTGTTTGCGTCACATTTGATATAATTTGACTTGCTACTCAGTCAAAGAGTTTCTGGTTTTTTGTAATGGAAGATTGGCAAAAAAAGATGAAAATATAAAATGTTAATATTCATACGGATGAGATGTCGATTTAATTGTCATACGTTAGTTTATCAATATTAGCAGCGTCACGACAAAACCACCCAACATAATGGGTTTGCGACCAGCATGCATCTGCGCAGTCTGATCAGGATCCGTGCTGTTCGCTTACAGACCCTATTACAACTAGAGAAACTGATAGCGAACAGCAGTGATCCTGATCAGACTGAGCGGAGGCGCCGGGCTGGTCTTGATCCATGCTGGTCGCAAAAACCCATTATGTTGCTTTTGTCGTGACGCGGCTCATATTCTCTTTATTATCGCAAATTTCACCCAGTGACCTTTTTTTCACTGACATACTGAAAATATGTCTTATATAATTATGTATATATTGTGTCATAATGAAATATTTTATAATTATACAATTAGATGTGTTGGTTTGCAATATTAGAAATAAACTATATTTTTATATTACAAATACCTTGTTTTTTATTTATACTTTAATTCCACAAAAGACATTGATTTAAAATTTTGACATTCTAATACAAAAAAGATATATATGTTCCTCAAAACTATTGTTTTCTTTCTGTTTAAGAAATCCACGACTGTCCACATTTATGTTCTGTTATAAAAGGAATGCAAAATATAAAAGGTTGTTTTGATGCAAAAAAAAAAAAGTCACAAAATAAATTCGTGTTTTCTTACATAAAACGTTTAATTTTGCCTCAAAACTATTGTATTTTTTTCTCTGACCGACTTCATAGTGATGCCCCAAAGGATAACCTGAAAACTTCCTCTAAAATAAAACTGTTTTGTGACCTAGGGTATGTCTATGTGTCAGGAATTCAGTTATCTTCACTAAACTTTGACATGAACCTTTAATTCTTACGATAGTTTTTAGTACAAGAAAAATTGGTCGACGAATAAGTAAAGTTTACAGTATGGCTTTATAAAAAAAATACCTAGACAATTTTGAAGAAGCAAAATGTAGTGTATGGCTTTTTTTAGAATGACTTTGGGTAGCTTTGACGAAGCAAAATCTAAAGAAGGGTTTAATGAAAGTTACTGTGTAGCTTTGAAGGACCAACATTAAGAGTAGGCTTGTATAAATGTTTCTTTGGTAGCATTGTAAGAGCCGCCAAATATGTTATTAAATGACTGTATCATTTAAAGAGAAATTCAACATAAGTCTAATTTTCATTAAGTTTACGAAAATGAATAACAATTATTTGAACAACTCTCGAGTCTGGTTTCCTGGAAAAACTGGTGTCATATGAAAGACCATGGTCATAACACAAGTAGTCCTCGAACTTATCCTGGGTTGAGAGGAAGACATCTTAACCACTAGACTACCGCTCTTCCCGGGTTGAAAGGCAGACATCTTGACCACTAGACTACCGCTCTTTCTAGGTTGAGGCAGACATTTTGACCACTAGACTACCGCTCTTCCCGGGTTGAAAGGCAGACATCTTGACCACTAGACTACCGCTCTTTCTAGGTTGAGGCAGACATTTTGACCACTAGACTACCGCTCTTTCTGGGTTGAAAGGCAGACATTTTTACCACTAGACTACCGTTCTTCCTGGGTTGAAAGGCATACATCTTGACCACTAGACTGCCGCTCTTCCTGGGTTGAAAGGTAGACATCTTGACTACTAGACTACCGCTCTTCCCGAGTTGAAAGGCAGACATCTTGACCACTAGACAACCGCTCTTTCTAGGTTGAGGCAGACATTTTGACCACTAGACTACCGCTCTTCCTGGGTTGAAAGGCAGACATCTTGACCACTAGACTACCGCTCTTCCTTGGTTGAAAGGCAGACATCTTCACCACTAGACTACCGCTCTTCCTAGGTTGAAAGGCAGACATCTTCACCACTAGAATACCGCTCTTCCTAGGTTGAGAGGCAGACATCTTAACCACTAGACTACCGTTCTTCCTAGGTTGAGAGGCAGACATTTTGACCACTAGACTACCGTTCTTTCTGGGTTGAGAAGCAGACATCTTGACAACTAGATTCCCGCTCTTCCTGGGTTGAAAGGCAGACATCTTGACCACTAGACTACCGCTCTTCCTGGGTTGAGAGGCAGACATCTTAACCACTACACTACCGCTCTTCCTAGGTTGAGAGGCAGAAATTTTGACATCTAAACTACCGCTCTTTCTGGTTTGAGAAGCAAATATCTTGACCACTAGACTACCGTTCTTTCTGGGTTGAGAAGCAAATATCTTGACCACTAGACTACCGCTCTTCCTGAGTTGAGAGGCAGAGATCTTGACCACTAGACTACCGCCCTTCCTGGGTTGAGAAGCAGACATCTTGATTATTAGATTGCCGCTCTTCCTGAGTTGAGAAGCAGACATCTTAACCACTAGACAACCGCTCTTCCTTGGCTGAGAGGCAGACATCTTAACCACTAGACTACCGCTCTTCCTGGGTTGAGAAGCAAATATCTTGACCATTACACTACCGCTCTTTCTGGGTTGAGAAGCAGATATCTTGACCACTAGATTACCGCTCTTCCTGAGTTGAGAAGCAGATATCTTGACCACTAGATTACCGCTCTTCCTGGGTTGAGAGGCAGATATCTTGACCACTAGATTACCGCTCTTCCTGAGTTGATAAGCAGATATCTTGACCACTAGACTAACGCTCTTCTGAGTTGATAGGCAGACATCTTGACCACTAGATTACCGCTCTTCCTGGGTTGAGAGGCAGACATTTTGACCAATAGATTACCGCTCTTCATGGGTTAAAAGGCAGACATTTTTACCACTAGACTACAGCTCTTCCTGGGTTGAAAGGCAGACATCTTGACCACTAGACTACCGCTCTTCCTGGGTTCAAAGGCAGATATCTTGACCACTAGACTACCGCTCTTCCTTGGTTGAAAGGCAGACATCTTGACCACTACACTACCGCTCTTCCTGGGTTGAAAGGCAGACATTTTGACCACTAGACTACCGCTCTTCCTGGGTTGAAAGGCAGACATCTTGACCATAGACTACCGCTCTTCCTGGGTTGAGCAGATATCTTGACCACTAGACTACCGCTCTGCCTGGGTTGAAGGCAGACATCTTGACCACTAGACTACCGCTCTTCCTGGGTTGAAAGGCAGACATCTTGACCACTCGACTACCGCTCTTCCTGGGTTGAAAAGGCAGACATCTTGACCACTCGACAACCGCTCTTTCTTGGTTGAAAGGCAGACATCTTGACCACTAGACTACCGCTCTTCCTGGGTTGAAAGGCAGACATCTTGACCACTAGACTACCGCTCTTCCTGGGTTGAAAGGCAGACATCTTGACCACTAGACTACCGCTCTTCCTGGGTTGAAAGGCAGAAGACATCTTGACCACTAGACTACCGCTCTTCCTGGGTTGAAAGGCAGACATCTTGACCACTAGACTACCGCTCTTCCTGGGTTGAGAGGCAGGCATCTTGACCACTAGACTACCGCTCTTCCTGGGTTGAGAGGCAGACATCTTGACCTCTTAGACTACCGCTCTTCCTCGGTTGAGAGGCAGACATCTTGACCACTAGACTACCGCTCTTCCTGGGTTGAAAGGCAGACATCTTGACCACTAGACTTACCGCTCTTTCTGGGTTGAAAGGCAGACATCTTGACCACTAGACTACCGCTCTTCCTGGGTTGAGAGGCAGATATCTTGACCACTAGACTACCGCTCTTCCTTGGTTGAAAGGCAGACATCTTGACCACTAAATACCGCTCTTCCTTGGTTGAAAGGCAGACATCTTGACCACTAGATTATCACTCTTCCTGGGTTGAGAGGCAGAGATCTTGGCCACTAGACTACCGCTCTTCCTGGGTTGAAAGGGAAACATCTTGGCCACTAGACTACCGCTCTTCCTGGGTTGAGAGCAGACATCTTGACCACTAGATTATCAATCTTCCTGGGTTGAGAGGCAGACATCTTGACCACTAGATTACCGCTCTTCCTGGGTTGAAAGGGAAACATCTTGGCCACTAGACTACCGCTCTTCCTGGGTTGAAAGGCAGACATCTTGACCACTAGACTACCGCTCTTCCTGGGTTGAAAGGCAGACATCTTGACACTAGACTACCGCTCTTCCTGGGTTGAAAGGCAGACATCTTGACACTAGACTACCGCTTTCCTGGGTTGAAATGCAGACATCTTGACATTAGACTACCGCTCTTCCTGGGTTGAGAGGCAGATATCTTTACCACTAGACTACCGCACCGCCTGGTTGAAAAGGCAGACTTTCTTGACCACTAGACTACCGCTCTTCCTAGGTTGAAAGGCTGACATCTTGACCACTATACTACCGCTCTTCCTGGGTTGAAAGGCAGACACTTTGACCACTAGACTTCGCTCTATCTTGGTTGAAAGGCAGACACCTTGACCACTACACTACCGCTCTTCCTGGGTTGAAAGGCAGACTTCTTGACCACCAGACTACCGCTCTTCCTGGGTTGAAAGGCAGACATCTTGACCACTAGACTACCGCTCTTCCTGGGTTGAAAGGTAGACATCTTGACCACTAGACTACCGCTCTTCCTGGGTTGAAAGGGAGACATCTTGACCACTAGATTACCGCTCTTCCTGGGTTGAAAGGCAGACATCTTGACAACTAGACTACCGCTCTTCCTGGGTTTGAAAGGGAGACATCTTGACCACTAGACTACCGCTCTTCCTGGGTTGAGCAGACATCTTTGACCACTAGACTACCGCTCTTCCTTGGTTGAGCAGATATCTTGACCACTGACCTAGATACCGCTCTGCCTGGGTGAAAGGCAGACATCTTGACCACTAGACTACCACTCTTCCTGGGTTGAAAGGCAGACATATTGACCACTAGACTACCGCTCTTCCTGGGTTGAAAGGCAGACATCTTGACCACTAGACCTACCGCTCTTCCTGGGTTGAAAGGCAGACACCTTGACCACTAGACTACCGCTCTTCCTGAGTTGAAAGGCAGACACCTTGACCACTAGACTACCGCTATTCCTGGGTTGAAAGGCAGACACCTTGACCACTAGACTACCGCTCTTCCTGAGTTGAAAGGCAGACACCTTGACCACTAGACTACCGCTCTTCCTGGGTTGAAAGGCAGACACCTTGACCACTAGACTACCGCTCTTCCTGGGTTGAAAGGCAGACACCTTGACCACTAGACTACCGCTCTTCCTGGGTTGAAAGGCAGACACCTTGACCACTAGACTACCGCTCGTCCTTGGTTGAAAGGCAGACACCTTGACCACTAAACTACCGCTCTTCCTGGGTTGAAAGGCTGACATCTTGACCACTAGACTACCGCTCTTCCTGGGTTGAAAGGTAGACATCTTGACCACTAGAGTACCGCTCTTCCTGGGTTGACAGGCAGATCATCAGATCATTTTCTAGTATTCAAAGGAATGGATTAGAACAAAAGACACTGTTTGACAAAAATGTCTCCTTAATCAGATGAATAACTGTATTCTTACCTGAAAAAATCATATATGTATGTTAACTGTCACATTTTTAGATCTGCCTTTTTGACAGACTCAATCAATCCGATATTTCAACAATTTCAGTTATGCCGTTTTAACCATTCCTTGCGGATTTGTTTGTTTCTATTTTAGGGACCATTCAATACTTACAGGAGATGCGTATATCTTTTATATATGTTATAGTCTGATTTTATTGACCTGTCAATTATGAATACATTACAGGACTCATTTAAATATTCGATCCCACTTCGGTTTGGTCCGTGTAGTTTACGAGAATTAATGTGGAGTAAATTAGTCATGGATTGTAAGCGCCAGCTTAATGTGAAGGTTTTCGTTAATTCACAATAGGACAGTCGGTAAAGAGAATGCCTGATAATTGAGAGGTCTGTGGTTCGATCCTTACTGTTGCCATTTTTTTAGTACTCTTTCTTTATTTTTGCAGTATATTTCAATGGAACAGATTTGTAGTGTGTTTTACGGCATTGAAAAGACATTTATTGATTTTAAACCGTTTTAATTTTAAACATGAATTCTTAAAAACATATTATTTAAAAAGAGTATATGCATAACAAAATTAAGTAAAACATAATAAAAAACGAACAACATAAAATAATCATATATAGATTCAATAATGTTGAAAGTATTAATAAGAAAAAAACACGTGTGGCACTTAGATTATAAACTCGTGATTTACCCTATGCGCTATAACGCTGAGTACTTAGTTTAGAGATACAAATTAAATTAAATGCCATCGTACAGCGTACATCTCACGGAACTTACCGAACATTTACCGAAGATTAATATACTGTGTGCATCGACCGTGTAATCAGTATGTAATTGACAGGTTAATAAAACCAAACAATACATGACCCTTCATAACAAAGTTATTGCACTGACTAGTTTTGAAGTATTATAAGGAGTAGCATTCGTTCCGTAATATTTCACAGCAACTATTGACTTGATTTCTATAAAACTTCAAAGGAATATTTAATAATCAAATGACATGCATATATATAATATCATTTAAATGTCAAGGTATGTGCATTCATCTTAGAATTATGTCCCCTGATTAGTTATGTACTATACATTCGAAGTAATGTTTGTTTACGCGCTTTTGCTACAGCTGAGTGTTATATTTTATAGAAACTTTTAATACCAAAACGAGATACTGTAACCATGGAGATGCAAAAACTATTGGTATGTCCCAATTAGACCATTTAACACCGAGTTAGATCAACTTGTTTTGAATTACTTGAATTTGATAGTTTTAATATCAGTACATTACAACCTTTTTGATAACTTCCAAATTAAATTTGATCTTGAAGTTTCTAAAAACCTAGACCTATGAGGTCAAATAATTAATGTTGCTTTAATTGATGATAACTTTGTAAATGATTAATTTGATTTATACTCGGACAAGATAATACTTTTGACAAAAAATGACAAATTTGTTTTTTTTAAATGACTTACCGTTTTTTTGAATTTTGATTTAATTGCCATAAATTTGTTATAAATTGGCATTTTGATTTAAACTTTGACAAAACACATTTTAAAGAAAAAAAGTGAGTTGTATTATCTAAGTTGGAAATATTGGGGGGGGAGGGAGGTTTTTCTATGTCCGTCCATTTCTTCGAACTTGTTTTCGCGCTATTAATCGGCAACTGCTGACTAGTTTTCATCAAAACTTTGTACAAATATTTAATTTAAAAAGTAGAATATTGGCATGTCTATTTCTTAACGTTCTCTCCGATTTATGACTCCTTATTAGTTTTTAAATATGTATCTTTTTACACGGCAGCTACAAATTTATGAATTTTTTAAACTTTAATCAAAGAAAACAATGTATAGTTTTATAACTTTGTTATTTGTCATGTTGTTTATTCATGAATTTATAAATTTATATAATCATGTATTTCACAATTGCCATTGACATTTATATACATTGTTTCATGGTTTCTCCTGTCTGACAACATAATTATTTAATTAAAGACCAAATCTCTTAAAAATTCAAAATGATGTTGTGCAGTATTTGTGTGTAAAAATTGTTTTGCTTAATTCTATTGAAATTGTTATTTCTTTTAAAATTGTATCTTATATTGATGTTTCATGTATGAAATGAAAATAAAAACAGCGACACATTCCTTTCTAAGCTTTCTACGCTGGATTTTATCTTATTTTATGGGAACATTCAATACCAAAAGGAGATGCGCATATCCTAGGCATGCCCTTGTCTGACTGTAAGACTTTTGCGCATAATCTTTTAACAAGTTTGCTTATTTAAGGTCGGAAAATGGTCAGCAACCGTGACATAACATTGTTATCACTTTGTTAAATATATATATGTGATTATTTGTATTTAAATATATATCACAACAGATGGAGCTTTGTCGAAACCTGCATTACTTTAACGATGATATGAAATTAACAATATAGCCAAACTAACTGATATGGAACTAACAATAACGACAAAAGAACGGAACTACTTTTCTAATCTATTAAAGTGACCAACAGCTACAGTTAGTTCATACGAAAGATGATGAAGTAAATTTCAAATGGAAACAAGAAATCCGGAAAAGCTTGATTGTTGGTTTGTAAGATCTATGCCTCCACAGTTAGATAGGTAAACTCTATCTCCAACTTTCAACATGAACACAAAAGTTTTGGAACCAGACATATTATCGCTCGTATCGTGAGTACCACTGCTTACTGGCATATACTTATGATTGTTGACATAAAAATAGCAGTAACTTTCTCTTCCACCTGGGGTTTTAAACATAGTTGCAGTGAAAGAGTACAGTCCCGGGATTCGGCATGTAAAAACTCCAGTGGACTGGTTATAATCCCCTCCTTCGTTGAGATATACGACTTTGTACTTTAGAATAGAAACGGATGATGTATCTGGAGTGCCTACTGTAAATCCAATAGGTGTATCTGAAATTATTGAAAGAAATATTTATTGATCGTACGGGCACATTTATCTATATTTGAATAGATGAAATATCTTAGTTGCAAAATACTAACTGTGCAGTTTAGGAAGCATGTTAAAGTATGAATCTATTTAAGCATTAGATATGACTTTATTTTTTAAGTTTAAGAATATGTAGTTGTTTTAAAACTTCCATCTGTGTTATTTTCATGCTATTTTAGCTCACCTGAAATTTTTCTCAAGGTTATTTATCTAAAACAAAATATTCTTACGCAATAATTCGAAATTATGATAATCAAGAACCCGTTCTAAACGGTTGAAGTCTAAACTGATCATCTTTCAAGTACCGCGAAATCTGATTTTTATAGAGAATGATCTTTCCTAAGGACCTCGAACACTATAGTGTGAATACACACAAGACGTGTAAAGAAATAGTAATTTAATGTTGGGAGTTGTTGACAAGTTTATTTCCAATATATCAAGTATAAGTCCACATACAATAAATGAATACATAAATGCAAAATAAATCAATACATTATTTTTTATATTTATTATGGTTGTAGAAACCGAAAGTACAAAATGCCTACCTGCTGACATTGGGTCGGATTTTGTTTAGAATTCTACATCAGTGGGCATATTTAAATAACAAATGGTTGTCAGACATATTTTCAATCATAATTATACCGAAACAGACTTAATTTTCCTTTGGATGTCAAATATATATTATCACAGAGAACACTCTCTGTTTCTGTTTACATCTGAAATAACGCGGTGGACGTATTAACTCTGAGGTTTTTATAGGTAATAGCTGAGGATGTTTAGATTGAGAAAAGGTATCAGCATTCTTTCCATGTTTATCGATCTGTCCAAAAGTTAAAATTTTGAGTTGATCCTCAATAAACTTTGTTAGAATATTCATATAAGTCCGAAGATATTTTACATTTGGTAAAAACCTGGCCACAATATCCATGCAAAACAATGCAAATCCTCTACTCATCTTAAAGGTGCACCACTGAGGTATGGTCGCATGTCACAAAAAAGTAAATTTTCACGAACCGATACGATAATTTTTTGTTACCTGCGTGTTGGGGACATTTAAACTGGATCATTGATACATTGATATGTGTTCTTTGGCTTGGCAATTCGTTTGAAATACATATTTTCTCCAATTTCGTAACGCCTTTCAGTTTGCAAATCTGAATATAAACAACGGTCACGTGATGAGTCTCGGGATGACTAAAAAGCGAAACGGAGTATTGTTTGTGTATCGGCAGCAACGGATTTCGAAATTGAAATATACCAACATTGCATAAATTTAAGAGCAAATTATGGGTTTGTTTGTTAAATTTCTTGTTCTGCACATATGTTCTTGCGAGAAAAACTATTCAAAGGCAATTTTAATACATTTAAAGCATTATATTGTTGTAATCATGTATTTTTACTCAGTTAAAATGATGAAGTTGGCTAAACGTACGGAGATGGAAACTGACATAGTACACAAACTTTACAAATATTCTATGTTAAATTGAGTGCGACCGTGTTATTAATAAATATTTTGTTTAAACTTTGTTATGGTTAAAATATCAAGATATCTAGGCTATGAAAATTTCTTTTATCAAGACAGTGTGATGGGTCCTATTTCAGAGGTCACTTTGGTTTATTTGACACCCGTTCAAAAAAAAAACACTGTAATACCTTTTATACAACGAACAAGACCTTGAGTATTGTTAGCATCAAAAATCACACGCACACACTTACACAATACAAAGAAAACGATTTCGTTTTCTCTTTAACTCGGATCAAAGCACTGAAAGCACTGGCTACATAGGGAATGAATCGGGCCACATAATAGGACATTTAGACATCAACTTTATTATTAAATATTTTGATGTGTGTCTAGTGCATATACTTAATATTCTATAAGAAAAAAATCGACGTCCTTTGCTAGATAGATCTGAAGTTGTATTTTTATCATTTTACATTTTATTGTTGATAAGAAGATTACTACGTTTCTGATCAGGACATTCAAAACTATAGGAAATTAATACCTGTTCCATGCAACTAGCACATGGTAAACATTACCAAGGTCGGAAAAGAATTACACCCTGGCTCTTTTAATATTATTATTATCAGTATAAATTGTATGCTTAAGCAGATATCTTGATAAATTTCTGTATTAGTGATGGGTCAATTGATCTCTGCTTTAATGTTATCGATATATTGAAGCTTCCCGGTGGAAGAGAAATTGAAAGCGGGACAAGAGTAAACAAAAGAAGACAGGAATAAAGATCAACAAGGCGACGACAACGTTCACAAGACGCAGCCCATGACACACTCGAGCTACCACAGCAGGGTTATTGTCGTGACTATTGAAATAAACTTAAAACTGATCATATAGTTGTTGTTCTTTAGACCCAAACTTTCTTTCAAATAAAACGAACAAACAAAATCATGATACTTGCAAGACAAAACCTAAGTAAAGGGCAGGTAAGTAAAAGTAACTTTAAGAATTCAGTAAGATATTAACCTCATCTAATACAACAACCATTGTTTAAACTATGTTTTAAAACACTTACAACTACTAGACTGTATACAAACTTGGAAAAGAGTTTTTACTTCTAATAGCCTGTTTTATCATGATATACTCATTGTTAATAGTTTTGTAAATATTTTGATTTGTTAAAAAAACTTCAAAGTTGAGGTTCATTTTCCAACAACATGTATTTTGTTAAGACACGAGTGACTGGTTTCAAAAAAATGCAATGGATAAATATTGAGCTGGTGCATTTGATTGCATTAATAAGTTAGGAAGAGAACCCTACTTTTCCTGCTTTATAGCACTGAAATCTTATTTTTCCTGTCGTTTTTAACCCTACTTTTATCTCTTCTTTCTCTCTTTCTGTTTTCCTTTTATTTTGTCTTGTTATTTGCCATTTGAAAGCCTGAAAGTATTTTTTTTCATTGATAACTTAGCTGTGGCCCTTTGTTGCTTGGTCGTGTGGGTGTTGCGTTCGTTGAATGCTACCATTCCTTGTTGATCTTGTTTTTCATATGTATGTTCTGGAGATAAGGTGGGTGGTACTCGTAACACAAAGATGTATGATATAGTGTAATTAAAGCCTTTGTAAATTGTTTCGGAAATACTGGATATCGTGAAAATTTATAGAGCTACTTTCTTTAGTATTTTAAACACATGAACGAAAAATTTCACAGCTACAGGCATTACAATTAATTCGTAAGTATTTCGTTTATAGTGATTATACCGTAACCAAACGTTAAAGGTCCCCTAAGACATTTTCTTTGGAATTTAATACTAAGTGTTAGCACTTAAAAATAAGAGAGGTACACCAGATTGCTTGCAAAATCTTTATCGGCAGGATAACTAGGTTTACAAACAAAACGCACCCAGGTAGATTTCAAGTAGTAGACAGAATGTTCTTAATATTTGAATAGAAAATAATTTGATAAAGCAAATTTATGAAAGAGAAATCAGGGATGCTATTTATTTAATTATTTGCCCCCAAAAAAAGGGATTATTTTACTCGTTTAGGTTATTTTCAAAAACAAAAGTCTCAAAAAGCAAAGGTATACTGATATAAAGACGTAAAACCTGACGTATAGAATTAATTTACCTGTGAAACTGGAGTGAAAATGTGTTACTTAAAGTCGCTAGTTAATCGGTTTTTTTTCAGCGCCTTCAGCACTTTGATCTTATCTGTAGTAAAACTAAACTATATCATTTTCACCGAAAAATCATTAAATTCTTAACAAGTGTCTATGTGAATAATAAACATTTACTGTATCATAGTTTGTGGACCTTTCTGTTGAAAACGTGTCAGAATTAAATCGTATACACATACATGCACAGGGCGTTAACTGGAGTGCAGGTATTAGTTACCCGCGCTCCAGAGCATGCCCATTGATTGACTCATTTTTTCTGGGGTTTACTTTTTGTGACGACAGCGACAGGAATAAAAATAGAAATGCCACATTCAGAAGCTGGTTTAGTGGTTACTTTATATTGTTACAACAGGGAACGTGTATTTAATGATAAAAAAGAAAAAGAACATCAAAACACCCGGCAATCTAATACTGGTATTATGCATTAAAATTTTTGATTTTATATTTTATTATTCAATTTTATTTTAATTTTTATTTTGCTTTTATTTCATTAGGTAATAATGTCGGTAATATGTTATAACAGAAGGCATAAGAACAAATACAGATAGGAAGATCTAAGTTAACCAATCTACGGTAATCGCTTTAACAAGATAATTAATCCTATTTCAGACCTTTCGATTGTAAATGTTACAAAAGAAATTTTAACACTATCAGTAACCATAAGCTGATTTGTCATGAACTTACAGGGTTTCAGTTAATACTTTTATTAACAAGTAAACATTGTTTCATTGGGTGATTCCAAATTTCGTTACACGAAATTAAAATTGATTGGTTAAAATTACCTAAGGGAATTAAGGGTCACATGATGTACAGTAAAATTGATTGGTCTATTATTGTTATGGAAGTTGTTGTTCTAAAGTCCTTTCCTCTGAAGAGCCATAGATTGTATGACTCTGGATTGAAATAGTTTAAAAAATAGTTTGAAAATAAATTGAGGAAAAAGGACATCTTTTTGTATTTTAGGTAAGTCAAATATTTTAAGTTAATGTTAAGAGAATGTTGTACTTTGTAATTTTTGGGTGTTATAACTTATGTTCTGACTTAAATGTATATGTAATTGTTTTAACTACATGTAGAAGTTATTTAATATATTACAAACTTTTCGTTCAACTAGTCGTTTTCGTTTAATTTGACCAGTTGGCATAATTTAATAGAAAAGTAAACATGGCGCTTTCTGTCAGTAGAATTTATTTCCGGAAACTTTATATTGTTATTATTTGGTGAGAACTTAAGTTTTAATCTTTATTATATGTTAGAAGGCAAGATGATAATAATTGGAATGAAAACATGTAATAGATTATGAAATCATCATCTTTTGTTTAATATAATCAAGTTAAAATGGCATGTTGAATGAAAATTATTGAATTCTACTTTCACTTTGTTTAGATAATTTGTATGTGTAATATAATTCTATTTTAATTTCAATCTTTAATATCTGTTTATGTTATTCTATATATGGACATATAGATTGTATGACTCTGGATTGAAATAGTTTAAAAAATAGTTTGAAAATAAATTGAGGAAAAAGGACATCTTTTTGTATTTTAGTTGTACAAGAATTCCCCTAGTACCAAAGCAGAACACTCGTACAAATCAAATAGTCTCGTGTTTCGATGCTCTTTCTATTACATAACATACATAATGACATATGTATACTTGAAGTTCAGAAATAGGTGTGTTGGAACGTGTATGTACGGTCCTATCCAAAAAGCCTACGAAACGTCACTCATTGCACTCAGATGCCCGTTTGTGCCAGAAACAATTTTGCAAAGTGGAGTTCTTTCTCCACCAGTAAAGCTGAAGAGTCGTGATTACATTGTACTCGTTATAGTATAAATATCACCGATGCACTATGTTCGTCTTCATCCAATTCTTCAAAATATCGAAATCGAAACTTTTCAATATCTTCAAAACAATATACATGTACATCTCTCCGTTTTGTCTAGAAAATGTCCGTTTCGCTGGCGTTTAATTTTTCAAGACATCAAAATTGCTATATTGAATAGCTTTTATACAATTTTTCTTCGTTATACTCAAGTTATATAAGCACGATAGGTAAGAGTGTTGAGAAAAATCAATAGACATTTTCCCCCGTTTACTCTGTTGCCCCAAAATGTCCATTGCGTATTTTAGTCATCTCCGTTGCGTTATTTAGTTGTACCCGATGAATTGTGGGTAACTTCTGTACATGTCTTGGAAAACCAACTTTCATTTTTGCATCAAAAGCTAATGTACAAAATGCATTTTCTAGCGTAATAGTTGTTAGAGGGTTGGTTAAAGTGTAAGTTATTGTTATTTTACTTATAATATTGTGATTTGAATGGAAATTTGTTTACATTTTTTTGACACCAAATTACCTGTCAGACCTCAGTGGAGGTCCTTTAATTGTATATTGAAAAGAAGCTTACGACTCTAGAAAGCGGTAAAGATTTTTCCGAAATTGCTGAACGTTTTGTAAATTTTACATAAATATTGACTTTTCTGTGTGATATAGATCTATCATTTCTTTCCGAATATTTAATTTCTGTGGCCGATTTTACAGTAGAAGGGAAAAGTTGCATTAAATAATACTGTACTTAACTATATGTGCCTTGATATTTTTAAGCTATTTCTTGTTATTTGATTTATATCTAGAATAGAAAGTTGCTTTAAGTACCGGTTAATTCTGAAATATATGATTAGTAACAACTCCAGAAGTGCCATAGTAAAAGTTTCTATTGTTTATATTCCACATTGTTGCAAATGTAAAGATGCTTATTCTAAACGAGAACTTTGATAAGATATGTAAATATCCTTTACACTTAAAATTTTCAATAATATGATCTTTACGTATCATCAAAGAATGAACAAATATCATATAATTCTAACAACACCATGCATGTAGGTACCAACTTAAAAAGTGTAAACTTTCTTTACGACAAATCACCTTACATACTTTTCTATTTTCAATAATATTTATCAAGCTTTCGTCCCGGTAGTTTTTGATAAAAAGGCCAGTGCTTATATAAAAATACCTAGACGGAGTCGCTTCATTCAGAAAATGAAGTCATATTCCCGTTAGAGTGTTATTGTGGCATAACGGCAACAAGCGTACCAAATTATAGGAAGTTCAGGTTTTAGTCAACTAAATATTCTGCGGTTCTTGAACTTAAACATGAACAGATGTTCCCTATTTCAGATTGTCAATTACTGTCTTTATTTACTGAAATACCATTTTTACATGATATTTTATTTCATATGAACTTGTATACATATATACAGAGAGCCGTTGTTCAGAGGGCTGCACTTTCAATCTCACTAAAGTTCAGATCTACTTATTTCTTACATGTAGATCTGATAACCACCATAATATATGTTTCGCCTTTATTATGATTCGGATTTCCCGAGAAAGCTTTTTATAGCCACGCAATCAAATCGGTTTTCACAGATAGGCATTAGACGAAATAACTAAAATTTCGTTGTTCTTGGAAGTTAAACAAAGTGTAGATTTTGCTAGAAAAAAATGGTTGATGTCATCTGAAACAAGTTAACTGGAAATAATAGACTCAATTTTAATGGACAAGATTGTATTGCCAGTTTACCTGCCGGATATATTGACAACGCCTTGTTTGTTCTTGAAGAGAGACAGACTTTCAATAGCGCTTGGGTTCAAACCCCAGAAGATGCAATATTTTATTTCAATTTTTCTTCTTTTAGTTTTGTCAGATTATTATTTTCTTTCTTAATTTATTTCTAAAATTTGTTGTTTTTTTTTTAAATCAAGTTTTATGAACAGAACAGAACAGAAAGTTTATTTTGACGTATACAAAGTACATAGTCAATTACATAATACATTCATACATACATATATACAATCACAAAATCAATGGATAGTCTGCAAATTTCTTGAAGGTGAACAGTTTAATCTATTTTGTTTCCTTCAGTATAGGATTTGACATAATCAGTTTAACATATATTACATAGTTAAATATTGAGTAACGAACATGTTGACAAAGATAGCGTGAATTTCACATACATTATTGTGTCACTTGCAATAAAGTTATCTATACATACGTAATAAACACCGATATCTAACTATATATACTATATTAGATTTCGCAAGGGAGCTAATTAATGTAGTCTTGTCCATATTGTATATTACGAGTTATATAACGTATTACATCTATGATAAGGTTACACTTCTGTATCAGTAGTATAGCGTAATATTTCGATTTAAATTACCAACTATAGTATCACACTATACTATATTGAAAGGGAATAGAACTCCAAAACTACAGTTAACCTTACACGAAACGAAAGGGAAGGTTAACAATTGGCTATTCCAAAAAATATTTCGATTGCAAAGTTGTAATTTAAGAAAAAGCCTTACGACTAAATTGAGTCATAAGACAAAGTAATATACTTAATACAATTCTTAACTGAGCACAGGAGTAATATTTCCATTTTTACAAACATATATAATATTATAGTAGTATCGTACCGAATGTGTAACTAGCAATAAAAGTTGTCTATACATACGTTAATAGACACCGATAGCTAACTTTATATAATATGTTAGATTTCGCACGGGAGTTAATTAATGTGGTTTTGTCCATATTGTATATTTCGAGTCATAAAACGCTCATTGCACTATATTCAACAATGTTTTGGCTAATTATAAGATATTTTCATAACTAGATATAACTAATAATCTATTTAATTAGAATTGTACAGTTGACCAGAAACATCCATATAAAGTTTGCTACCTTTTCAACAATGTTTTGCTTAATTATAATATATTTTCATAACTAAATATAACTAATCATCTATTAAATTAGAACTGTACGGTTGACCAGAAACATCCATATAAACACTATTAGGCTTATAATAAATAACATCTTATTTACAACATCAAACTATAAACATACATATATACAAACTAACACAGTCTGGTTGACCAAAGCAACCATATAAACACTAACAGGCATATAATAAATAGCACGTTCAATATTTCAAGACAATTTTACACTAATCCGTAATATAAATTATCGAATTTCTTATAGACATTGCGTTTTTACAGTATAACCCTAATTAATAAAGAGCTGTCTTATTTTCTGTTTGTAACAATTCTAAAATCTTATATACATTTTTTTACGTAAATCTGAATAGATAGGGCATATAATAACAAATGTATACTATTAACTGTGAAATGTGTGAAATTTGATAGCAAAACAAATTAATAATAGTTTCTAGATAATTATTATTAAACATATTTTGATGCCCGATTACATTGTACAAAATCTAACGGGATTTTTTCACTCCATCCTCTTCTTATTTGATGTAAAATGAAAGGTACCTGTCTCAATAAACAAAACAAAAATATTTTCATATAGATTTTACATTAATTTATTTTTCAAGTTATTAAAAAATACATGTATAGTTCTGTATAATCACTTTTCAAATAAGGAAAATATGAAATAAGTGAAACTTTTTCTACAGAAAATGAAAACAAAATTGTTGTTGTTGTTGTTGTATAAAACCGATACAAAAGTTGTTAACAAGATGGTAAACTTTTGTATTTTTTTGTTTCTTTTTTTTTAGTATTTATGTAAATCTGAATAATAAAGTTTAATAATATACAGTTTTAAACGCCTTTTGAAAAAGTGTAAATTAATCTTATAAATCTTATACTTTTATGTTATTAACTGACTGTGATTGGTCAATTAATATGAAACACGAAATCCAGTGAAAGTAGAAAAAAATGTCATTTGGTCTTGTCCAAGGCATTCCGATAGCATAACAATATCTCCTGCTTTTAAACGATAAACAAGTGATGCTGATCCTGACTGATATCCATCATTGACACCAGAACCACTGTACACTATTGACTTGCGATTGCCGTTGACATAAAAACCACATACGAAGTTATCAGCACCCGATTTTCTGATAAGAGTTGTTGTGAAGAAGTAGAGTCCTGGATGTCTACAAGTGAACACACCTGAGGACACATTATAGTCGTCGCCTGTATTGTATATTACGTATGTGAACGTAAGGGGAGAACCGGAGGACGTATCTGGGTTATCTACAGCAAATCCGACCGAGACGTCTGAAAAATGATATTGAAAAATTATAACAAATCATTTTTACACAATTTTTTCTTAAATGTAAAAGTTCACCCTTACGTTCCCAAAATATTGTCTGCCATACAAGATTTAAAAAAAATCTGATAACTACCTCTTTCCTTTTTATTACAGTGCAACCGTGCTAGTTATACACCCATTTATTTTATAGAAAGTGCCTGAAGTTGTTTTTTTAAAATATTGATGCAACTGATAGTAAAGATAATTAAGAGCTTATTTAGATAATTTCTAAAGTTAAAATATTAATTGATACATATAAAGAGCAGTGTACTTACTTGTTTCATTTAATTTGTTCGTCAAATTTTGGAGAACTTCTGTCTGAATATGTCCCTGTGCGTGTTCAAGCTTATCAATTTTTTGGCTTAGAGTTGTCCCCATATTCTGCAGAACCTCTCCTTAAGAGTAAACGTTTTACAAAAGTAATAAAATAATTATCAATGTAGTCAACCTGTTCTGGTTCCAAAAATATTTAATCTAAAGATCCTTGAAGTTGGTGGCCTAGCGGCTCAGCGGCCAAGCGGTGTAAAGTTGGCGGCCTGGCGGGATAGCCGTGTAAAGTTAGCGGCCCAGCAACCTAGCGGTGTGAAGTTGGCGGCCCAGCGAGTCTATGACATCTCGACACCTTCACACCTCGACTCTTTGACATTTCGACCCCTAAGACATCTCGACCCATGACACTTAGACCCCTAAGACACTTAGACCCCTTAAATTGACCGGACATTTCGACCCCTTTTTCTAAAATGTACTTGAAGACGTTAACTTCGAAAAATGATAATTTTCATAAAGACGTAAATATATGAAAAGGTAAATTTGTTTACAAGTTTGATTATAATATATAATCTAAAAGATATACTGAATAATTAATGAAATCATGTTAAGCCGTAATTTGTTATACACTATCATTCATCAAGTCAAGTATTTTATATAAGGAATGGAAACACACGCACTAAATTAATAAAGTATATATATTATGTATATATGTACTCATAATATCATAAATAACAGTACTTGCAATAGAAATTGTAAACGTTCTTTTTATGATATAAATATCAATCAGTCGTTTTGTAATTCACATTTTTTTAAGCAAATATTGTCATCATTTCCATGTGCACTTGTTAATTTCTTTAAATAGAACTACTAATATCGGGAAATCTTAGGCTTATTGGTTCTTAAAATACTAACGAAAAAACATGTACGTGTGACATTATACATGAAATAGAAATATATTTCGAGGACGTTAGTATGAAATAAATTAAGTATCGATAACTTTTCTATCGTTACAAATCAATAAGTAAATCGTAATAAATTACGAAAAGTATAGGCCCCTGGAGCAGAGCCAGTTTAAACCCCAGGGCTTTTATTTGAACAAACTTGGTAGACAACCATTAGAAGATGTTTCATGCTAAACATCTAAGGTCTAGCTCGTTGGGTTTTTCAAAAGAAGATTTTTAATGTTTTTTCTTTAAACATATAGTTAGAAACAATGACACCCCTGGGGCAGGGCCAGTTTTGACCCCAGGGCTTTTATTTGAACAATCTTTGTAGACACTTACTAGAAAATGTTTCATGCTTAATATCTAAACTCTAGCTATTCGGGTTTTTTTTTCAAAGAAGATTTTTAAGTCTTTGCTATACACATATAAAGAAAATCAATGTCCCCCAGAGCGGGGCCAATTTTGACCCTAGGGCTTTTATTTTGAACAAACTTTGTAGACACTCACTAGAAGATGCTTCATGCTTAATATCTAAACTCTAGCTATTTGAGTTTTTTTCAAAGAAGATTTTTTAAGTTTTTGCTATACACATAATTATAAGGAAAATCAATGACCCCCTGTGGCGGAGCCAATTTTGACCCCAGGGCTTTTATTTGAACAAACTTGGTAGACATCTATTAGAACATGTTTCATGCTAAATATCTTAGCTCTAGCTCTTAACGTTCTTTAAAAGAAGGTTTTTAAGTGTTTACTATATGTATATAGGGGAAATCAATGACCCCTGGGGCGGGGCCAATTTTGACCCCAGGGCTTTTATTTGAACAAACTTGGTAGACACCCATTAGAAGATGTTTCATGCTAAATATCTTAGCTCTAGCTCTTTGGGTTATTTAAAAGAAGATTTTTTAAGTTTTTACTATATGCATATAGGGAAAATCAAAGACCCCCTGGGGCGGGGCCAATTTTAATCCCAGGGCTATTATTTGAACAAACTTGGTTGACACTCACTAGAAGATGTTTCATGCCAAATATCTAAGTTCTAGCTCTTTTGGATTTTTAGAAGAAGATATTTAAAGTTTTTTCTTTTGGTTGCCATGGCAACCAGAGTTCTGCATGGAATGGAATTCTTTGAACAACTTTGTTAAGGCTTCACACAAGGAACATCCCTGTGAAGTTTCATTATGATCTGCCTGCCTTATGGTTTCAGAGGAGATGTCGTTTTAAAAGTGTGAACGGACAACGGACGACGTACGACGGACGACAGACGACGGACGAAGAGTGATCCTAATAGCTCACCCTGAGCATATGCTCAGGTGAGCTAAAATAAAATGTAAAATGTAATAAATCCTTATCTGGCACTTAGTCACAAGCAAAATCATAATATCACTTATACCATTGCAGTATAAATGTACCAACAATAAACGGGATCATTTTTATTTTTTCACCGGTGAATCAAATCGACAAGTGTTTTTACTTCATTAATTTTTCATATGACCTTTGTGTTAGATACATTTTAATTTAATGTTTAAACATTCACGATATCGATGTATCAATGCACATGCTCTTATCATGCCTGTCCTGTATGCCTATGCATATGTAATATGTTTATATATTTCAATAAAATAAATAAATTGAATGTTACGTATAACAATTTCTTTCCCAATCAGAAAACCACGTTTAAATGAAATGCAGCTACTGTTTATTTAGCACAACAACAACAATTTTGGTGCTTGGCAGAAGGTTTATCACGGGTTTTAAGTATCGATAATTACAAATGACACGTGGCTGATATTTATTGGGCACGCGTTTTTACACCATTTAGATAATGTGAGTAAGAGGAACATGTATTGACTTTAAGATATAAGCTTGTTATTGTCGAAAATATTGCGTTTGAAGCTTGTTATGGCAATATTTCACTCAAACTATAAGAAAAAATGCGTATATGGAATGTGAGATGCAATTAAAAATTTTGGAGATTTACATATGTTTTACAAATTATATATGAAATAGACGAGACTATATCGTTTTTGTCAATATAACTACAATTCTACATATCACAGTTTACATTATAGTTGTAAAAAATAGTAGATGTTATTCTCGAAATAGGTTTAAACAAAGATAAAATAAAAATAAATTGAAATAAAAACCATTTATTGATTGACTGGTATTTTGTTTTTTTAATAAATTCATAATGTAAATACCATAAAAATCAGATCATCGCAACTTTGACATGTCAATTCAATATATAACATAAAATTAAGTAGACATGTAAAATAATTCATCACCAATGTTTGTCACAGAAAAATAAACTAAATCTTTACAAACTTGAAGAAATTGTAGGTATGAATAAATACGCAATGCACAAATCACGCATTTTCATTATTATCATTATCATAATTCCTTCACTTTAAGTCTGGGGTCTAATTTGATATATCATGCCCAATTTTTTAACAAAAATTATATATTATAACTGCTATGTAGCTATCCTACAAAACATTGAACGAATAAAAAGCCATGTTAAATTATTGCTTTTCCTTAAGTTCTCAATATTTTATCGGACACTTTTATGAAAATAATTAAAATATTTGCTATTTGCTTTGCATTATTTCTCAAAGTACAGTATCTGTGATTCTAAAGTACAAAAATTGAGATTGGGGTCGAAATGTCTTATCCACTAGGGGTCGAATGTCATGTAAAAAGGGGTCTAAGCGTCAAGGGGTCTAGAAGTCATCTAAATACCGTAAGGGATCGAGAAGTCAAGGGGTCTAAATGTCTTACTTGCGGCCCAGCAACCTACCGGTGTGAAGTTGGCGCCCTAGCGGCCTAACGGCCGAGAATTTAATTGTTGTAGAAATGTTTTATAAACAAGAAACGGCATTTAATTGATACATATAAAGAGCAGGTTACTTACTTGTTTCATTTAATATGTTCGTATTTTGGAGCGTTTCTGTCTGAGTCTGTCCCTGTGCGTGTTCAAGCTTCTCAATTTTTTGGCTTAGAGTTGTCACCAGTTTCTGCATATCCTCTCCTAAAGAGTAAACGTTTTACAAAAGTAATCAAACATCAATGTAGTAAACCTGTTCTGGTTCCAAAATTATTTAATCTAAGCTTTTTATCACAAATTGTACATTAGTGATAAATCTCTAGATGAGTTAACAGAAATACATGAGAAAGCTAGTTTACAATATTTCAAAATAATGTATCAATTTATATTTAACTTCGGAACACTTCGCCTATTATTCTTATTTGAGCTTACCCGGAGAATGACGGAAATAGCCGATATGTTTCTATTGTTCGCAGATCGACCAATCAGAAGTTCTTACTTTTGAAAAAAAATTTAACAAATCTTCAACAGCTGCATGTTTCTTTTTAAAGCTAATTATCAGTATTATGACGTTCTACAAACGTAGTAACATATTTTCCCCTACGCCGAGACTTGGCATGGGAAATCATTTGGTACGGCAACTCCAGTCCGGAAGTTGTCTACATCATCCCACCGCTACCACCAAATTTAACGGTTAAAGGCACATAACCCTGTCTGTTAAAACCTAGCTCACCACCAAGAGTGGTTTGTGTCCTTATATATTGAAATCGTTCCCTAATGTAAATTTACCAACTTTAGTTTTTGCCTAATATTATGCTCATTATCGGTATTATGACGTTCTACCAATGTCGTTACAAAGGTAGCAAAATGTATGAAAGTAGTAATTTGACTTCCATACAAAATACTAATTCTACAAATTGCCAAAGGAGCAAAAGTTGCAGGTACGACTTTATGAATATGGCTATTAAGATTTTTTTTAAAAACAAACTGTGATAGGTTACAAAAAAAAAAGTTTTTGTAAAATAAAATTGAAAGCGTTTCTGAGGCATAGTGGGCCTTTAAGTTTTTATAAAAAACATATAACGTATGAATATGACGGCAGGAATGTTTTAACAATTTCGACATGATGATGATGATAATGACGATGATAATGACGATGATGATGATGACGATGATGATGATGATGACGATCATAATGATAATGACGATGATTGACCTATGATAAAAGTACAATGTTGATATTGCTCAATTAATAATTTTTAATATATGTTACAAGAAAGCATGTCCCATTTTAAATCATCAGATGTATGGGGCGCTTTATCCGTCAAAATAGAGCATCGTGATATATGCAACCACCCCCCCCCGCCCCCTCTTGGGAGCTATATCCATTGCAATTCAGGCCAGGTGCCGAAGAATAAAGCTAAAGAACAAAAGTAAAGATTAAATTCTTATTTGTTTAATATATCTGTTATCATCCAACAGACTTCGATAAGTTCGATAAAGAAAATCTTTAGTACTGACCATTACTATTTGAAGCCTTTGAAACGTTTGTACTCATGTATAAAGAAACAGATACTGCGATAATCAACAGTCCAATTAAAATTGAATTAACGAGGGTACACCATAACAAAAGTGGTGTACACTTCTTGGCTGAAGATGTAGTATTATCTGCAAGCTCCCCTGTACCATGTCGAAGAGTATCGTAAATTCTGCCTTGCTCAGTCCTATTATTTCCCGACGCAAGCTCAGTATAAATTTCTTTTGCTGTGTCTGAATCCCCGTAATGATTGTTTAACTCCATAACTACATCCAAATTATCAAAATATTCCCGGTTTTTATTAAAATTAAATCAAATCAAATTTATTCAATCATTACTCCATACAGGATACATTTAAAATGTCATGAAAGCATACTTAGGTTTGCGTCCGTTTTAACTTCCTAGTGAAAAGTCAGGAATAATAAGGACTTGGTTAGCAGCACGTCTCCAGATTCGTGCTTATTTTCATGAAAATGTGAAAATATATTGAATAGTATAATAATGTAAAGTTACCAAAAGAATGCAATTTACACATTATCAATGGCACTTAGAACCCATGTAAATAGCTATAAAAGGTCAAAATATGGAAAAATAGACCTTACTGCGTTAGTAACGCAGTAGAAATATAGTCATAAATACTGAAAAATCGGTCATTAACCGCTAATAACATGTAAATTATAACTAGAATTTTGAATTTGTTTACCTTTACTAAAATCTTAGTACATTTTTCTCAGGTTTGATTTTATTTTGCTCATCTGGAGGCGTGCAGCTTTAAGGCAACTGAGATAGAGTTATTGAAGTATACAGTTCTACCTCCGATTTTGGGGAAAAAGAAACATGTTGGTTTTGTTGTTGTTGTTGTTGTTTTTAATATCCTTTTTTTCTAACACTCAATAGCTTGTTGCATTAGTTTGTAAAAAACGTCAATATGTTAACTAAAAATAAAACTAAGGAGTGGAGATATATCTCTCT
>NW_026855110.1:0-90492 GCF_026571515.1 Ruditapes philippinarum
TCCGCCCTGCATTCATTATCTTATTCGGCCCTAAGCTTTAAGGAGAAGTCGTTTAAATCCTTTTTTCTCTATTTTAACAATTGTGGCCATCTTATTATCAGTTGGGTGGACGGACTAGGGAAATAGGCTGACCATAGCTCATCTTTAGCACTATGTGCTGCAGTGATCTGAAATACTTATGTTGAAGCAAAAACAACGACACATGCTAAAAGGTAAATATTCATTACAAACTGAACATTAGAAAATAATTAACAAAACATGTCAATCATTCGGAATCATTCGGAATTACTAACAATTAACAAGTCAGAGTTTAAAATGTTAAACAGCCATATGAACAGAAATCACATTGTCATTTATAGAACCTAAGTGTCCATGATAATTAAGAATATGAACTTATTACGCAACCTTTACACGTCAACAATATCATTTTCGGAAGATTCATTAACGGTCGTAATCCCCGAAAAGGTCATGAGTTCTCGCAAAGAATCAGCCTGACCGACAGAACTAGCACCTGTAGATGTGGACTGGACTGTGTCATACGTGGGGCCAGCTGTTATTGTCGCTGTTGTGGACAATGGCGCAGACTGTGACCTTCCTGGGTAAGATTGTGGAGGAAACATCGGAGGAGGAGGTTGGTACATCTGCTGCCATACTGGTGTAAATAACCCCCAGGATTTGAAGAGTAGTGTTAATGTGTCTGAAGACGCTTTGCAGTGTGGTAATCTGCACGCTCCTGGTCGGCCTGACGCAAATAAGATGGTTGCAAGGGAAATGCTGCACAGAGCTTGCTGTAGGCTTTTTGGAGCGCACTTTAAAGTTGCTGACCAGTTGAAAGAGATTCTGCTTGGAAATCTGACCATAGAGAGTCATCAATGTCCGTAATTGCAGAACCAAACCACTGTGCCCACTGACGTCGCTCTGCTACCCGTGGGTCTTTTTGGTACCGACATTTCATCAATCAGCTCTCCTGCAATTGACTTGACTTTTGGATACGTTTCTTGCAAGCGTTTGAAGCAAGCTTGGACTCTTCTCTGCTTTGCTTTCTTCTTCCGATTACCTGATGTGGATGTATCTTGCTCTCCACTGGCAGTTGACAATGCAGCGTGGAAGCGGACGGAAGCTGCTCTTCTCTATCATCTTGACTATTTTCGCCATCCTCGCCACTTTCGTCGGAGTCCGGCATCCTCTCTGGGTGTTTCTCGCAAATTTTTTTCATAAGCTGGAAACATAAAAATACATTCATTAGAGTCAGAACAATGCGACTAATATCAGAATCGAACCCATAATCTCCTGTTTTTCAGCTTTGTGCTCTACCAATTTTATATATATCCATTTAGCGATGTAATACCTTCACCTCTCCAGTTTAAAACTTAACTAGATATAATACATATAATACTAATTAAATGCAGTGCCTAGAATAATCGCACTATCACATTAGTTTTCGGTTTCTATTTATATTTAACTACGCGCTTGTCGTTTAAAGACTTTTTCTATAGCTGTTTACAGATTTACAATTTTAAGTCCGATGAAATGGAGTCCGGAAAAGCAATTAACTTTCTTTTTCGAAGTAAAAATGAACATTCTGTACATTAATATTCATCAACATCCTTTTAAATGTCCTATACGGTTATCGAATAGGAAAATAAAAACAATACATTTTTAGATAATCATTATCATTTCACCTCTTAATTAAGATGTACCCATATATAAAAAAATGATTGTTATTTTTCAGATTTTTTTTTATTTTGTTTTATATTTTAGAAAAAATGTACTTTCATCGATAAATCCCCTTGAAATAGTTTTATGTTAAGCAATACGCATTATTTAAAGTGTTTAATTATATGTACGTTGAAATACTTTTAAAGTATATTTAATACAAAATTATTAATTGCAGCTTTAAAAACTCAACGATTCTTAATACTTACATCGACTCCACCACGACTTTGCACCTGTAGATATGCTTTGATAGGAAACGATAACTTATCCAGAATCCATTTATCTCTGTCTGATAGGCGTCCACCGATCCAGATGGTCGTTTTTGTCAGCTTACCATACTGAGTTCGCATACTTGTCTACCCAGCTCTTTAACCTTGCACCTGAAAATGTATCAAATAGCTTATAAGTGCAACAATAAACAACACACTGTATTTGCTCTTGAAATATTACAAGTACTATAGAAATATGAAATTCGTCAAAATTACTCATAATTATGGTTTACTCACCGTCACATATGCCAAGTTCCTCTGCTTTTTCCCTTCCAGAGGGCATTCTTCTTTTCTGTCAATTTATAGTCTGAGTGCCCTTTATCATACAAAAGATCATTCTCCTGAAAGTATTAAAGAATTCATGTCCTTAGTGTTTTAAAACGACAAACAAACTCTAAATGTTTAATTAGGAACTTAATTTGCCCTATTCACTACATGGAATGACATTAAAACAACTTAATCATAATATTAAGCATCGTACGACCTAATGCAAAATTATTTAAGAAAAAACACAAAAAAAACTCCAGAATGACTACTAACTTCACTGACGAGAACAATTTAACAGTACCATGACACTATTTTACCTGAAACCAGCTGAGTATGTCATCTTGTTGTTGCATAGTTAAATGCAGGGGTTGCTGGCGCTTATCAACCTTAACGGCATTATCTTCCTGCTCAGGGGTCGGGCGAGATGTGGCTGAATCCTCACAAGCAGAATCGTTCGTCTCTGCAATTCGTTTTCTATATCTCTTCTTTGGAGGCATATTCGAAAATGAGCATGCAGGAGGGTAGCCCGATAATAAATGGACGGTACAGATCCGTGGCGATTCGTTCTTCTCCGTAGCAGACCGTACTGATTCGTTACTAACCCGTGCTTAAACCGTAGCAGACCGTACTGATTCGTACTAACCCGTGCTTAAACCGTAGCAGACCGTAGTGTATCCGTAGTGCGTCCGTCCTGATTCGTGTCTCTCCGTATCAAACCATTTCGGACCGTAACGATCCGTAGCTCTTCCTGGGATTTAACCTGCATTTTAGCGGTAGATCCGTCGAACTCCGTACTCATACCGTTGTGCGTCCGTACTGGAACCGTAGCGGACTACGGAATTTCACATTTCCGTAGTAATCCGTGAACAATTAGACCGTAGCTCTTCCGTGACGTTATCCGTGAATATGTGACCGGGGCTTTAAAGCGTACAACGATGGGTCGTATTTTGTCATAAGCAGGTGCACCAACTCTGTGCGCAACATCGATGTCGAATTGCAATTGGGGATCGGAGATATTCAAGATTTTAGCGAAAAAGTCATGTACTTTCTCTACACAGTTCTCAATATTAGAACTTGCTGCTTGAAAATTAATCGTCTGTTCGGGATTTCCGGAATCGTAAGCCCGGAGGACCCAGAAACTACCTCAGATATGTGCAGCCCTGGTTTTTATGGAGGGCGTTCGTTGCCAAAATTCCAGACATGTAAAGTGTTCCTTTTTAAAATGACTTTTGAAAATGCGAACTTGTATGCCTACCATTTTTATTGTAAACCTCTTAATTCAATCTTTTATTTGAAGGTTACCGCCTTTATATAACAAGTTTACATATATATCGTAACAACTGACCTAACATCTAAAACGACAACAAATTTACAAGATCGTATCTTCCATTGCATGCAATACATATGCATTTGCACACTTATAGATCTGAAATATACAAATGAAACGTAAAACTCGAATACGGAAAATAGAGTTTAAGAAAACGTGTTACCAGTTGTAGAACTACAGGAGTACGTTAACACAGTAACATGTTTAGATGACAAAAGTAGATTCACAAAGTTAAACGATTTTAAGTCAAGCATAACGCCCCGCCCCACTCGGAGTATTTACGAACTTCTATTGCGGACAGGTTGTTAAACGGCGCCTCTCCCATATTTTTAAATAAAACTGAAGGACAACATACGGCATTTTCATAAAATATATTATGTTACATTTGTTACAAAAGTTTTGTCAGTAGCAACATCACTTGAAATTGCTGATTTTACCATTTATGATGAAGATAACTTATGCATTACCTTATTTTTAACATCGTGTTCTTATCAGTTACAAATTATTTATCATTTTAGTGATTAGCCTGTCCGTGCTCTGCCTATTGCCCTGTCCTGTGTTTTGTTTTGGGTCCGCCATGGCTTCTTGCCACTTGTTCTTGTTGCTGGGTCATGTGGGGTTGCATTCATTGAGCGCCGCCTTTCCTTGTTGATCTTGTGTATCATATATTCCTGAGAAACATCGGCGATTGGGAAATTTTTAGGGGAAACAATGACCAACTTCAAGGGAGTAATTTTATTAATAATGTAAAAAGACACCCAATATTCTTATTGTTATCATTGAAAAAATGTATTGGGACAAATTTCATTTTCAACAAAAACTATGCAAGTATATTTTAAAGCGGCCACCGAGATTTCCTTTCCGAAATCAAGAAAATACTTATCCGTAGCACATATGTACAATCTTTAATAAGGTATTTTCAGTATGAATAAAAACTTTTTGCACTTGTTTATTATCCCTCATGTACAGACTCAATCAAACCGTGTCTGCAATTCTTATGTAATTTTGTAGTGATTAATGCTTCCGAGGGATCACTTTGTTTCCAGATTTTTGTACTTCACAACAGCAGGTTTCAAGTGCCGTGAGGCAGCTGTAAAAAGTTGCCCCGTACTTCACTTCAGTGTTGTTATATTTTTCTGGTCTTCAGAGATCATTGATGCCAGCGCTATTAAGTGTTGAGAATTGACTACCGTTCAAGCCGACGCTAGGGGGCGTGAGGCATGTTGCACTTGTTCATTATCCCTCATGTGCAGACTCAATCAAACCGAATCTGCAATTCTTACGTAATTTTGTTGTGATTAATGCTTCCGAGGGATCACCTTGTTTCCAGATTTTTAATATACTTGTTCAAAACTTATGGTCTTAACTTCATTCAATATTTATTTTCCTTTTTGAATAAAGCATCTAAAGGAAGCGACGTTATTCTTTTCCGAATATATGAGTGTGGATTTAAGAGAGAAAAAAACAACGATAAGTTAGAAACAAAATTTTTAATACTTCTACGTAATTAATTTTCATTTTTAAGGCATCACTAGAAAGTTCATTAAGGATTCTTAAGCACTATTAAGTGTTGAGAATTGAGTACCGCTCAATCCGGTGCTAGGGGCGTGAGGATGTTGCACTTATTCATTATCTCTCATGTACAGACTCAAATCAAACCGAGTCTGCAATTCTTATGTAATTTTGTTGTGTGAATTAATGCTTCCGAGGGATCACTTTGTTTTCAATTTTTACTTGAGTCTAAAATTATCAACGCCGCCTTTCCTTGATGATATTGTTTATCATATTCTAAAATTATCAAAATTGACCAAGAAATAAAAAAGTAAGTAGGGGGCGCCATGTTTCTCTTACTGAATTTCAGAGTGTGTTTTTTTTTACTTGGGGATCATATGCCGTTTTTCATGGTATGGCACTTACGTGTCACATGAAGGTTCCATGATAATCACCAAATTAACACATCTGCGGATGTTTTCAAAATTCCAAATTGTACCAGTTTATGTTGAATTTTGCTTAAGCCGGTGCTAGGGGGCGTGGACGATAACTTGCTCTTTCCATTACCGTCCATGAGCAGGCTCAATCAAACCGGCCTGCAACATTCTCAATTTTGTCGTTTTAATCGTTCTTTTGGGATTCTTATTTTCTCTATTTTACAGAAAGTAACATGATAAACTTTTTAACGAAAAGTCAATTCATTTTGATTTAATTCCTTTTTATTTTGAGGCATTACATAATTATATATCATAAATCGCATTAATCACACTTTTATTTCAATCCAAAATTATCAAAATATATTACGAAATGAAAAAAAGTTTGGCGGGAACGCCGTGTTTTTCTTACCAATTCGAGAGTGTTATTTTGAGACTAAAAAAAACAACAACAAAATCAATACATCTATTTAATTCATTTTTATTTCCGAAGCACTCATAGAAAGCTTATGGAGTAATCTTTCATTTGATACAAATTACTTAGTATATTGGACTTTTTATAGAAATAAAAAAAAGTTAGAATGGACGCCGTGTTGTCCTTAACTTTATTGAGAAATAGGTGAGAGGCGACGGGTAATATACCTGTCCGTACATTTCCGTGATAGAAGATCGTAAGTACTCAGAGAGGGGCGGGGCGTCATGCATGACTTAAAATCGTTTAACTTTGTGAATCTACTTTTGTCATTTTAAACATGTAACTGTGTAAATGTACTGTTGTAGTTCTACGACTGGAAACACGTTTTATTAAATTATATTTTCTGCATTCGAGTTTTACATTTCATTTGTGTTTTTCAGGTACATATTTATATCTACAAGTGTGTAAACATGCTTATGTATTATATGCAATGGTAGACACGAACTTGTAAATGCGTGTTAGGTCAGTTGTTAAGATTTACATGTAAACTTGTTATTTAAAAGCGGGTGCCTTCAATTAAAAGATTGGATTAAGAGGCATATCATTTGCTGTGCACGAATGCAATCAAAAATGCTAGACATACATGTTCGCATTTTCAAAAGTAGTTTTCAAAAGGAACACATTACATGTCTGGAATTTTGGCAACGATCGCCCTCCATAGATTTTACGTGTCCGCCAAGAAGCGTGTTTGTAGAGTTAGAAGTTTGTAGAGTTAGAAGACGGTGCAGGCACACTGGACTGTGAAAGGTTGGGATATTGGGTGGGGATCTGCGCGCTGCCTTCCGGAATACCAAGGAATAACATATTTAGACTCATTGAACGGCATTTCATATCAATGATGTTTTCATTAAGTTTATCATTTGAGATTTTGAGATTCACATTTTCAGCAGCTAATTTAGAAACGTCGCTTTGCAACTTTGTAATTTTGTCCGTGTTTGTTTTAGTAGACGTAGATATATTGTCATAGCCGTTACTAAGAAATTCAACGCTTTTTCTCATCCATGCTATCAACCTGCAAGGTCATGGTTTTAATTGATGCTTGAATAGAGTTCAATTGTGTAAGTTTACTATCCATTGTATCCAATCTACCAAGAATATTCTGGAGCAATTCATACGTTTGATTTTGTTGCGGTTGTATTATACTACATGAAATAGATAAATACAGAATCCCTAAAGAAAGCCCAACAAGAAGGTGAGGTATTCATATTTGTGATTAAGTTCGTATATGAAGGTGTATATGGATAACTTGGATGTATAGGATATCGACCGAGTACGAGGTCTTTCTGTTTAGGAAAGACCTGGTCACGAATTTCATGTGACACCGAGAGCGCGTAGCGCTCGAGGTGTTTCATGAAATTCGTGACCAGGTCTTTCCTAAACAGAAAGATCGATGTACGAGGCCGATATCCAACTTACACACCGTTTAACTATTGGCTTGAGCTGCATTTGATGTAATGCACAAAGATTACTTTTAACACAGCGCATATACAAGTAAGCTTTTATTAACGTTCTGTTTAAATATATTATTTGCATTTAACTCTGTTTTTCCCTTTGAAATACTAATAAAAAAAGCTAAGTGTGTAATTTGTCAATAATAAAGTCAATGGGTCTGTAATGGAAGGTATGTAAAAGAATGAATAATTATGTTGATAGAATTTCGTATCAGACATTTTTTTCTGGACAAATTTGCTGCCGGACAGTTGCCCCCTCGGACGTTTGCTTTTTTTTTGCTATGGCGACTTGTCATATGTCAGAGGGCATCTTTTGTATAAATTTTAAGTATGTAATTTAACAATTGAAACGTTCTATTTCATTTATTTATGGATGTTATTTTGTTTTCACAAATTTGCGCGAAAGTTTGTGTATTGAAGCACAATGGAATTTCGACAATAGGAGATGAAGTTTGGTAACCATTTAACAATGAAATATTTCAACTTTTTTAAACGGGGGGGGGGACAAATGAACCCCCTCCAATGATATGAAGGGGGCAAATGTCCACCACAGCAAACTACCGAGGGGGCAAATGTCCGGATACCCAGGAGACTACGAAAGACTTGCATATGAATATTTTTGGCAAGTTTGAGATACATGATCCGATATTATATTTTATATAGCAGATTATAAATTGTTATCGAATGAAACATGATCGTTCAGCATATAAATTTTTATACTAAATCACCTATAATTTTATTAACATTTATTTTAATCAAGAATTTTTTAATAATACATTTGTACCGTTTCTATCGGTATTTGAAATTATAATAGGAGATGTGCCGATTGTAGACCAATCCACTTTAAGTACTTGTATATGCATGTCACTGTATAGCAAAATTTGGAGTATATTTATATAAAATTCTTTTAACGTTGTTGTGTAGCATTCTTTGAGACTAAGTCTTTGCTTCGACGGTTTTCAGGGCATATCTGTTTTGATTTTTCGCGGGTTGAATAGAACGGCAATGCTACCAATTCAAATAGAGGGGGAGATTAACGGGGATTTAACAATCTGAGTGATCCCGCAGGTTGGACTGTTACCAGGAATTTGAATTTGGAGCATCCATTTTTGTTATATTGTGAACTTAATGACAGAAGATCCGCTTACATTAATATTACTTTGAAAAACTTTGATACCCTGTCCATAATTTTATTCAAATATTTGATATAGGGATGTTGGAATAATTGCTAAGTGCATTCATTAAACGACCAGATTTTGTAAGTCTTAGACAGGAATGTTATGACAATCATATACATTTCATTTTCATTTTCTATTGCATATCATGTTGTCTTTGCCTGCGCATAGACAGGCCTATTTTTTCACGTGTTTTTCATGACCGGGTCTGTCTGACTAGAGCAGACCTGTGCACGTGCAAAAGATAGACCTCATAACGGACTTTCTTTTGTTTAACAGGTCTATCTGAAAAATATAGACCTGTCACAAACAATAGAGGAGGTGTGTAATTATTGTGAACGTACCATTTAGTCCAGGAGAAACGGAACCAATTTGTTGTGTTGGCTGTCCAGTTTGATTGATCGGCGTTCATGGTTTGAGGGTCATATGACGGTGTTGGGAATGTACCATTATTAGTCAATCGTTTATCTGGTGTATCAGTCACGGAATTAGGCGATGACTGGGATTTCGTCCGTTTCTTGTTTTTGTTAGGCATGATCCGTATAATCCATACAATTGATCATTATAATATAGTGAGCGAAGTTCATTACAATAGCAGAACAATGCAATGACCGTTCCCCCACAGGCAATATCGGAAAAATGTTGAAAAAATTCAAATCAATTGAAGTCTATTTATATCTATTGTTCTCGAGATAAAACAAAATACAGTCCAAATGTAAATCTAATGTATTGCAACATCTGTAGAATTCCATTACGAGCATTTCGGTATAAAATTTTTAGTAACTTTTTAGTTTAGAAACATATTTTAATCCAGTTTTTCAAGAGCACTCATGAAACACGTCTTTACCATACCATACCGTGAATGTATATAGTAGTTGCCAATTTACTCGCATGTGACATTTCTTTTTTTCTCATTTATTTGCAATATACATGTATTTAAATGTCAAGTTTGAAGACAAACTGTTTGTGCATGACACTGTACTGTACATATGCTTCACATGTGTTCTTTGTATTTCTACTATAAACGCAGTCACTTGTAAATATAAAATATGAATAAAAACACATTAAAGCACTTTTGCACTCGTTTCAGAAAAATAAAATCTGAAGTAATGTGAAATTCATTCAAACAAAATTCAAGAAAACACAATTCTACAATTATTTACTTATTTTCACAAGCATAGAAGTGAAGCAGAGACCAAATAAATTGCATGTACATGTATACTCGTACAGTTTTGTGTTCTAATAAGTATGTTTAGATAAAAATGCGATGTTTCTGATCAAGGAGGTCTATTTTGCATTGTGTGATACAATTGTGTGATAATAATATATCTGTAGTCCAAATTTACAAACTGTTAAATTAAAATGAGAAAATATTGGTTTTATCTTTATAATCGACGAAAATAATGTTTACACAATTAACTTAAATTTTAGTAGCAATGTGTAACTATAGAAAAGTTCCGTTACATGATAACACAAACCTGACATATATGTATGTATCTACTTTATGTTGGTGTATATGGCTACAATTTCGGTTATACTTATTAGATAAATATTGATACAAGAATATCATATCATACTGACACACTCGTATTTTTTTGCAGGTACTTAACCATTCGATAATAAAATAATTTGCTTATCTTAAACTTAAATTACCATAACTTTTTTTTTTAATTTTAAGTCAAAATATTGTCTCATTGGGTTCGTTGAATTATCTAGCAGATGATATGATCTTACATGAGTAGAAAGTCTTTAAAGTATTTACAAACCGACAATGAGTGTATTATGTCTTAAGAAAACGCAGAAAAATCTCGTTTGTGGTTCCAGTTTTGTATCAAACGCGTGGAAATTGAAGACATACTAATCATTAATATGAAACAAGCGGCGCCATAAGGTACAATAATCTTCCTAAATCGGCATTTTTCCATTAAAACAAAACAAAAATCATTTAAAGAAGGTTTGATTATAACTAAGTTTTTTTCCAAATCCGTTCTTGGAATATAACACATTGAGAAAAAATAGAAGAAAATCCTTCACTTAATCAAGGTACATTTTGCCTCATAAATAATATTTTATAAATTTTTTGAAAATTTGTCAAATATGTGTTTCATAATATTTTGATAATGGATTTAGAGCATGTAGAAGGTTTTACAACTGAAGAATGTAGCACTGAACGTGAAGTAAGGTGTCATAAAGGTAGCAAAATGAAAACAAAATAGTTTTTTGACTTTCATACAAAATAATAATCATCCACTATATTAATACAAATTGCCAACAGAGCAAAAAGGCAGAGACAAATTATCTATGTGGCAAATGAGTATTCCCTGTAACAATATACCAAAAATAAGAAGTTTTTGACAAATAAATTATCTGCCTTCTGAGGCATAATGGACCTTTAACATGCATGCATTACATTAAACATTGAGCAATTGATCTTCAGGTTTCTATGAAAAACAAATTCTTGAAATAATTTGTTCTTATGAACGTTTCTGCATTTCATGTTAAATTTAAATTATTAATCGGTTTTCACATGAAGAAAACGATTGCCTTAAAGTAATTAAATCAGACTTTGATCAAGGCCAAGCGAAATTGTAAATCATCTAGCATCTTGTCTGTCATATACATCTGCCATTATGATTTTTTTTCAGAAAATGTTTAAACCTTTTTTTAAATCTTACAAAAGTTATGTTTGTAATAATTTCGAGTATATTGGAAATTAAACAAATGAAAAATTGTCTTATGAAAAAACAAAATGCATTTGAAACCCCTTTGCATTTATGTCCATTTCTGATAAAGTGATATCGTTTTTATAAAATATTTGTTCTCACTTCATTCAAATTATTGTAATCAGATCCTTTGTAACACAGTAGATGATTGCAAACTAGGAAGAAACTATTGAGGTTATTAGCTTCCGAGAAAAGCTTTAGTTATTCTTTCAAAAGGGCAATAGAAACACCTATGATTTATCCTAATGCTGATTATGAAGATGAATGAATAGCAATTGATAAGTATACTGTCAACAAAATATATTTGTAACAGCCATTGTATTAAGTATGTGTTATTACTTAAAGTTTTGTAGCCTCTTTTATAATATCATACCATTATGCATACAGGATCTATTAAGTGAAACATTAACTGACATTGAAACGATAACAAATTGATTTGCCCCGATTTGAGTCGTTGCATAACAGTATTTTCAAATATAAAATTGAGTCCATGATTTCCAAACAGGATAAAATATAAGAAATGAACCAAGGAAGCGGAAAAATGTTTTGAAAACGGAATATATAAAATAGTCTCCGTCAAGCACTCAACATAAAATAACAAACATTTACAACACCGATGCGTTATCAAAAGAAGTTAAATTTATAAACACATGTACTTCGAAAAGTCGGCATGACAATATCTAAATCACATACAGTTGCGGTTATTTCTCTATGTAATGAGCAGCAGAAGGAATTCTAAATTTTAAATATGTTTCAGGGAAGAAAACATATCAGAAGAGACACTAATGATGCAGAATTACTTGGCTAAAGTGTTATTATAAAGGCATAATTTAGATAACCAATACACAGGCCGTTACCGTAGCTTACAGTACCTGAAAACTTATATTAATTGCTTGTTAATTGTTTTAAAATTCTATAAATAGTCTTAAAGTGGATTGGACTACAATAAACCCTCTTCCTTATGTATTTCAAATATAAATAAAGACAATACAAATGTATCATCTGGATATTAATATAAACATATCAAATATCCTTTGCAAAAAAATAAAGCGACAACGTGCTAAGTTATTTAAATTCAAACTCCTTAAAGTTTTACATTGCGATAATGTTTTGGCACAATTCTTTGATTAATGTTTAGCATATCATACGAAAACAGAAATATATTGTTCCCTTTATATCTCATAGTAGAAATGCGAAATACAGTAATAGTCAAAATTGCAATGTAAGCTAGAAAATGCATTATTTTACCATTTTCATCAGTTCAAACAATTTTTATTAAAAAAAAATCTGATATGCATTCCAAAGATATAAAAAAATAAAACCAGAATGACCAGAAAATAAGATGCTCCTGTCAATACATACTTGATTTAAGCTCCTAATTGACATGTCTTGTTCGCTTAATGGTGATTTAAACTATTGACTTTCAGCATTTAATGTTAATACTTTTGCACAGCATGCTTAATAATCCTCTTCATTAAGGCGAGAATATGGAGAAATATTGAGAAATAAATAGTTGTAAGTCATAGAACGAGAATATTGCACAGCAGATTCGGTGAAAAAGAACACAAACAAATGACCATGCATACAAAACATAATCAAGTCAAACATGTCAAGCTCATTGCAATTCAAGCAATAATGTAAATTCTATGATCGTTTTATACGGTATACCTACAGAGAAGACCGACCTATCTTTAAAGTGGTGGGGACTTTCGCGTGAGAAGGAATATTTGCATGTTACTGGAGCGAAGTTTTTAATGGCCCATTCCATATTATTCAACCTGATTTTTTTGTATCCAAATAATAGTAGAAATAATATTTTCCGCCAGTCTCACTTTACATTTTGTAGGTTTCTTTGGAAGCTTATATCATTAATAATAAATAATACTTAATTCATAGAAATAGAAAACATGACCTTTTCAATTATCATAATTTATCATATACATTTAATTGCTATATACTGGAAAGTCAACTTCACACCAATTTGCTAATATTTGACTATCTTAATTGTAATGTTTAAAACAAATAAGATGCACTTTTCATTCCATATGATAGAAAACAAAAGAAAAAATACAAATTATTACTATATTTAGCCTAAAACATTACAATAAGAAAAGCATAAACGTTTATTGATGCATAATCAGGCAATTTTGCGACATAATTTTACAAAGTAACAAGCTTATGACTCTTCTTAAGTATATCGGTATGTATGAATATTTATATTTGCAATCTTTTGTTCATCAATTATATCTGACGAGAGATAGGCTCTTCAAAATCGAACTAAAGAGATATGTAAAATATAACATTTACCATGTTTTGCTTTACTTCACCATGCACTCAATAGTAATAGTATTGCATGTCGGTCGTACATGTATGAACATGCAATTCCGTTCATAAAACTGAAGTTTTTATTCATCGGCAAAACATGTTACATTAATCAAATGAAGACAAAACAAAACTTAACAACAACAAAACAAAACAAACAGAAAAAAGTGTAGCTTTTTGCTCTAATGAGCCGAAACAATACAAAACGTGTCATATTTATGAAGAAAACTTGTCAGAGGAAGCACTTATGATGTAGGCCGAGTCGATGTAAATGTGGTTGTTATCCCTGACTCTTGATGTGACCAATTCACACTTGATAAACATACGTTAAATGAAGCAAATAAGTTAGGTAATTAATATTTTACAAAAGGATCAAAAAACATAAAATATTGGCATAATGTTCAATTATCTAGGTATTAACATATCTGTTTGAACTAAACTACACCAAATATTTCAACTGAGACACGTTCTAGCACCACTAGATAATATCAGTATATTCTTATACAATAACAACAATATCTAACGACGATAATTACTTTGTAGTCTATCAATTTCTCATGTTAGTTTAGGAGAACATAGATGCACACAAGATGATAGACTTTAGCACGATTTTGTATAATTATAATCTTTTGAATAGTAATGTGAGAAGTACACTAGTCTTATATCGGCTCTAATAATGATTCGAAACGTTTTGTAAAATTATGTAGTTCCAAGATCTTTATAGTTTTGCATTTTGGAGATAATGATTCCCAGAACACGACGAGCACCTTTTGCTTACTCTTCACGGTGAAATGAGCATTCTTCATTGTCATTGAAAATAACGCCAATATACTTACATCGATCTATTGTTTTTAGGGTATTGTCAAAAAGCGGCAGTTTGTACAGCATGTGTTTTCAACAATGTATGCAAGCATATTTTTGTTGTTTATAAGCACGCGACATTTCTACCAACAACGTTATATGTAGAACGTTTAACATGATATGACTTTTCCTTGCTCTCCAGCGATGCCCCCTTTTATAATTTTATTATCATGACAGCATCTTATGGTGTGTGTCGGCCGTAAAAAGTTCCTTAGTACTTTATCTCACTTTTGTTATATTTGTCTGGTACTTTTTTATTTTTGATACCTATATATTTAGTGTTAAGAGTTGAAAGCCGCTCAAGTCGGAGATAGGGATTTGAGGGGTGTGAAAGGTGTTGCACATTAGAACAGACTCAAAGAAATAAAGTATAAAATTATCAACTGTTTTTTTTCAGTAACTGTACAAACGAAATAGAATAGAAACGAATAGAAAGGTCAGGATAAGGTTATTTGCAAACATCGACGACAAATTGTCTCCCTCTTTGAGTCAATAGAAACATGAGAACCATTTTGTTTATTGCTGATTATTATATAAACACATGCTCTAAATTTAGCATAAAACATATACATGTAATTTTACCGTCTATATAATTAAGAAGTAGCTTATAAAAATCATCGATTTTTTATCGATAAAGTCAGAGCAATACCACAGGTCGACATATTCTGTTTAGAAATTATCATTACATATCGAACCATGTTATTTAATGCGAAACATGATCCTGAAATAATCTATTTCCCCGTTATCCCTTTATTCATCGGTTAAGATTTCGATATAGATTTGCTCTCAATACTTTGTCCAGCGTTTACTCATAAATGAACTGTACTGTTTACTAAGCTAGGAAAATGGCCATTGGCAAACGTGCATCTGACGGAAAGTCGTTTCTGTATTGGATAAATATTTTTTGCTAGGAATACGGTATATATATCTGGAAAAAGTGATCCCTCAGAAGTATGAAAAACAGCAAAATTGTATACTATAAAAATAATGTTATCTAGGAAAAAAACTAAAGCAGAAAAATTTTGAATGGTAGTAAAAAATACAAAAATATATTCGATATATATAGGATATACAACATTATCAACTTTTTGGTACATGAATTTTTGTTCTATTGGTATTCAACTGATTCTTTTCATAATATGCATTACATATTTTATTATTTTGTCATAAACATGAAGCAGCATTGAATAAGATTTAACTCTTTTATCATACGATGTAATTCATTAAAAATTAATGCAGTGCCTGATATTCCTAAACTTATAGACTTTCTATGAAAATGCATTTCTTCAGAAATCATGACTTAAAAAAAAATAATATTGTTGTTCATGAGGACATGTTAAAATACATTAATTGGGCTTCTCGTCCAGTTCATTATTGTATAAATAAGTTATCTGCGATTTATATCTGATAGGGAAACGTGTGTTCTTTGTCTTCAAAAGCATCTGCGGGTTCCTTTTGTTTACGGTGTTTGTTATATCTCATAAAACAGATAAATACTAGGTTGTTGGTAATGATTTTTACATTATCATTTCAGTAACAGAAGTGTCAGGCAACAATATTTGTGTTTGTATTGATTAAAATTAATATATACTCTAAGATTGATAAGGTAATGTCATATTAAATTGTTTAAACTCAGGAAATTGTACCGCTGTTTTCTTGTACAACACACATCATTTAGGCAAATTGTTGTGTTATTTCCCCAGTCACGATACCTGGCAATATTTGCAGACCTGCCATTTGCTTTATTTATTTTACAAATGAAATAATATTGAATACAAATATCTTAAGTCACGCTATCTTAATTATAAATAATAGATTGATTCTTTGTTCGTGAATATGTATTTATATCAAACCCTTGGTAAAAAAATTATGACAGAAAAAAAATAATTGTAAATATAATTGTTTGTGTTTTTTTTGTCCAACATTCAACGAGTGTGAATTCAGAAACATAAGGAAACAAACATAATGAAATATAGTACATGTAAAAATTCAAAACGAACAAATATAGTACAAAAGCAAAGGAATAAAATACTTAATTCAAACCATTCGAATGTGCATATATTATAGATTGCTGTAGAGCAGGGTTTTTTCTTTGATAACATGATGTACAGCTTTGAGCATAAGAAGTAAATTCATTACATATATATATACATTATAAAATATTTCTATTCGTATATGAAAATGTAGTGTGTAGGGTAAAATGAACAAAAAGAACCGCCTTTATTTGAATTATTGTATTCACAAATATACAAGCGGGACGAAATAATTCGTCTATTTTTATTTATATCAATTAATTGTGCCCTTGATTTTATAACTTTCTGTTTAAAACTGATCATCGCTTGAATAACAGATGTAAAAATAAATTTGTTTTTAACATCGGATGAAAAAAAACAACACTTTTTGCCGAAACATTTTATAATGAAAGCCTGGAATAATTTGAAAAACATCATTTGAATTAATGAGAAATGATGAATATTTATGAACACAGATGATATTATTCAATAATAAAGTAATCAACATTTCTCCTCTTAAATAATCGCACTATTTCATCTTCAGGAAAGCACGAAGTGTGTATGATAATTCAAATTGCAATAATAAAGGCAGCAGATTTGTTCCACGAGCACTTGTAATGTATTCTGATGTTTTTGCCTTTTATCTGCTTGGTATAAAATCTCAAATTTAAAAGAAATACTTCGGGGGCAGATAAAGCTCATGGACATTTTTATTACAATAGTTTTATTAAGTCATTAAATTAAAATAGCAAATTGCTAAGAATTATTTTAGTTTGGAGAATGTTTCATAAATAAGTTCCAAAAAATCGACGATTATACTTATTAAATTAGATAGCATAATTAATTTCATGTACGTACATGCCTAATGCTATCCTTTTGTGAAAAAATAAGTTTCATTCAAAATGGCTAAACGTTTGCAAAATTTTGTTCAGACATTTTACTGTGAATTATAATGGAACAAGACAATAAACATGTTATCGGGATTAGAAATGTTTCAGTGTCTTTGCACAATCATTCTGCTATAATAAATATTATTTACATGTTGAAATAAATGAAACGAAGGGCTGCATTAATGAGTTTGTTATTTGCATAAAGCTGTGATAGATGATTACTTAAAATATCATGAAATCACCTTTCACCCATGGATAATCAAATGATCTAGATAATCAAATGTGAGTCAATTAGGAAGGTATAAATTATATGCGTTAATATATTTCTATTTGCTTGAGAAAATAACATCGGACAAGCTTATCTTAAACCTGCATGTATGTGAAAGCAGACTGTTATTGCATGACATTGAACAATACCAACTAACTCTAAAGCAGTTAATTCTACCATTGATATTTATGATAAAAATTGGTTTCATATTGCACATATAATGTAAACAATAGCTAAATCAAATAAGCTATAAGCTCCATAAGTTTGCAAACGCAACAATGTGTAATCCAAAGAAAAGTTCCGTTACATGATAACACAAACCTGACATATATGTATGTATCTACTTTATGTTGGTGTATATGGCTACAATTACTTTTTAGATAAATATTGATACAAGAATATCATATCATACTGACACACTCGTGTTATTTTGCAGGCACTTAACATTTGAATAATAAAACAATATGCTTATCTAACCGTAATTTAAATGACCATAACTTCTTTAAGATATTTAAGTAAACATATTGCCTCACTGAGATCGTTGAATTATGCAATATATGGTATGATCTTATATGAGTTGCCATTTCAAATAGATCGACATCAAACGAATCCAAGAATTTCAATATGTTATAAACTACTATAGAAAGCCTTGAAAGTCAAACGCGTGTAAATTGAATAAATACTAAATGATTAACAAGAAACAAGCGGCACCATATTCTAAATCGCCATTTTTTTATTAAAACAAAACAAAAATCAATCAAAGACGGTTTGATTATAACTTAAGTTCTATTTTTTTCAAATACGTTCGTGGAATATAACACACTGGGAAAAAGTAGGAAGAATAAAATCATTAACTTAATCGAAAATAAACAAGCATGTGGAGCCATTGATCTTCATGTTTCTATGAAATACAACTTCTTGAAATAATTTGTTCTTATGAACGTTTCTGCATTTGATATTAATATAAAAAACTTTTAATCGGCTTTTCACAGGAAGTAAACGATTGCCTTAAAGTAATTAAATCATACTTTGATCAAGGCCAAGCGAAATTGTAAATCATCTAGCATCTTGTCTGTCAAATACAGTTGCCATAATGAAACTTTTTTCTTATTTAATTATATTTAAAACTTTTTTTTTGAAATCTTACGAAAGTTGTGTTTGTATTTCATTTCGAGTATATTGGAAATATAACAGATTAAAGAATTTTGTTATGAAAAAAAAAATGTATGTGAAACTTCTTTGCATTAATGTCCATTTCTGATAAATAAATATCGTTCTGATAAAATATTTGTTCTCACTTCATTTTAATTATTGTAATCAGATCCTTTGTAACATAGTAGATGATTACAAACTAGGAAGAAACTGTTGTTATAATTAGCTTCCGAGAAAAGCTTTAGTTATTCTTTCAAAAGGGCAATAGAAACACCTATGATTTATCCTAATGATGATTGTGAAGATAAGTAGCAACTGATAGGTATACTGTCAACCTAACATACTTGTAACAACCATTTTATTATGTATGTGTTATTACGCCTCTTTTATAATATCAAAGTATTATTCATGCAGGATCTAGTAGGTGATAACATTTATTTTAAAGCCATGAAATGACATTGAAACGATAACACATTGGTTTGCCCTTGTTAAAACATTGAGACATTTGTCACCGTTAATCGATGGAGGATTACATTAAATTCGTTCAATAAAAATATTTACAAATATAAAATTCCAAACAGGATAAAATATACCAGTGAAACAAATGAACCAAAGAAGCGGAAAATGTTTTGAAAATTTGAAAAAAGAATTCTTCGAGCTCTCAACATTAAATAACAAACATTTATAACACCGATGCGTTATCAAAAGAAGGTAAATTTATAAATACATGTACTTTGAAAAGTCGGCATGGAAATATCTGCTGCGGTTAATTCTCTATGTAATGAGCAGCAGAAGGAATTCTAAATTGGTCATGTGTCAGTGAAGAAAACATATCAGAAGAGACACTAATGATGTAGATTTACTCGGCTAAAATGTTGTTATAAAGACATAATTTAGATAATCAATACACAGGCTGTAACCGTAGGTTACAATAACTGAAAACTAATATTGATTGCTTGTTATTTTTTTTTTTTAATTCTATAGATAGTCTTAAAGTGGATTGGTCTACAATAAACACTCTTCCTTATGTGTTTCAAATATTGATAAAGACAATAGAAATCTGCCATTTAGATATTAATATAAAGATATCAAATATCGTTTGAAGTGATTTAGTATGAACATTTATATGATGAGTAATAATGTTATGTTGTCTTCTATGATATTAAGTAAATGTAATAGCGGATAATGCATTATACATTTACGATCAGCATACATATGCAATTATTTCATAGTTTGATATTTTTGTCTAATACAAAATATTCGAAACGTAATTATGTTCTGTAAAAAAACTTTACTTCAATGTAGCACAACTACTTAACAAACAGGGCATGTTTTATAAAACAGACAAATGTCCCCGAAAGTTCGACATTGTAAAGGAACATAACCTTTGATATAGAAACTTTAACAAACACTTTCTTGTATTCCAATTATTTCAAGAAGCATTGATAAATGAATGGCAAAATACGACAGGACACATACATCATTGTACTGATGATATCCAAGTACATGCATAAAATTCATCTTTTTAATTGTCAACTGGTATTTGCTTGTGACATGTCTTATTTATAATGACTCTAGACACACTTAACACGACTAGGGATATTTCATAGTACTTTTGTCACCTTGAGCTTTGAGCAAGAAACATAACAATGCCAAATTATAAAAATAATCAATCTGATAATGACATCATTGTTGACAGGACATTGCTTCGAAAAGTCCATAATATTAATTTAGATGTTCAAGTGTGACCAAAATAAACCTAACAAATTCTTGCGCATGGCAAGCCGTTATTGTGAGCTACATATTTCTGCCAGGTTAAGAAAATATATCCAGCAATAACAGAATCGTTGACGTCAACAATAGTACATGTATTAAATGAAATTGCTCATGTATCTTATCCAACAATATTGTTAGAAATATTTTAAATACTTTTCGAGGGATATAAAGCTAAAATGCACACAAAGATTTATAAAAGCAAAAAATCTATAAATTCAGTATTCACACAATTGCCTATATTAAATAATTATAATTACAACATTAACTGATTTCTCTTCATGACTTTCATCAGTGCCCTGAACTACAATAAAACTATTTTGGAAGATTAATGTTTTGGCATAGGATTGTGTATGTAATGTTTACCAATATAATTAATTGATGACAGACTTGTCAAATGATTAGTTTCTTCAGTCCAAGTGTTAATTAAACAAACACACTCTTGCAGTTTAATGTTTGCTGTCTTTTGGTAACCAACATATGCTGTCTGGAGAGATCCTTAAGCCTACACCCGTCAAATCTACTGTAAACCATTTTTATAGATAATCAAAGCAAAGGATCATTAACTAATGATTCGATTTTTATCGGATTATTTATAAAGAAATATTCGTGTCTTTTGAATTAAAAGGTGTACAATCCTTGCTTTTCAAAACAGAATTATAAAGAATATAAAATGCTATTTAAAGTTCTTTGGTCTGTAAAGGAAAGTCTGTAATATAATGGGTAATCACGTTAGTTTAGAGTATTAAATATTAGACAAAACAACAAACCACGGATGAGTTATACATGGAAGTTGTTGGCAATTGTGAGAAACATGATCCGATGTTACTTACATTTACACAGCAGATATTTTAATCAATACAACCGAAGACTGTAAAAGGTATGATGAAATTCAATAACGTCAAGTTCATGCGAGTCAAAGATATAAAAGCTACTTGACATTGGTAATAAATAAAGAGTTATTGTTAATTGATTTATTGGGAGATCAATCTACTATTCTGTTAAATTGCTTCAAAAACCTCGTCTGACCCACTAGTGTGTTTACATTCCTATCAATAACCCCAAAACACCTCAGACGAAAGTCTCTGTTGTTAAATGTCAAAGTATTACACTCAAACCACCATTAAATCAATTGCGTAGAAACAAAATAGACTTCAAATTATTGTTAAATATGCTTGCATTTCATTTCCAGAAAAATTCTCCAGTCCTTTTTTCATTACCATAGCGCGACACATTTAACAACCATTTCACCACTCGGAACGTCCGAAAGGTTGCGATTGCCCTTTCACAAAATCTGAATTAATTCCATAATAGGCGTCGCACTTCGGCGCGGACGCCAATTATTCTTCAGATAAGTCATTCTTAATCACTATGAATTTTACCAATATTTCTTTTTATAAGAATACCCAAATTATACATTTCTATTGTTTTTATCAATTACTCGATTTGAAATACGGAAAATGTGCCCATTGTATGCCTATCCACTTTAAAATATTGAAAATTCGAAACCTTGAGGTCTTCCAACACGACTAAATTGGTACAGTAATGTAAATAAAATAATATGAAAACAAGAAATTGAATGCTTTTATTAAATTCCGTTACAAAAGATGATTCGTATGAAACATAATTGACTGCTAACGACTTATAAAACTTGATTTACTGTGGTATGACGAAAAACATATCCAGAAGGATGAAATAAGGCGTTTTGGGATTATATTCCAAGACAAATTTGCCGACGTACATGGCTTTATTAGATAAGCGGGCTGTTGTTATCAAATAACAGAGTCAAGATCTCAGATTTATAATTACATTCAGTAATGTTAAAAGTCTAATCTGGTACATTCATTTTTCCTTAAAGATATACCTGTATGAACTATGGCAGACTACTTGTATATGATGATGATAAATTGCTATATGTTTTACGGCAGATAATAGGCCAGTTGCTTCGGATATGCCTGTCTTGTATATAACTGATAAATAACCATATTTATATGTTAACACAAGTAACGATAATAAACAAATTCTTAACTTATCTCTTCATATGATTGAATCCTCGTACAATGAACACTTTTAAAATTAGTTGATTATATTGTCTTAAACAGGCTTTTTGTAGTTTGTATTTAGAACGCTTTATATGGATGTTTTATCAACAAGCAAATAAACGTGGTTTTTAATAGTTCCTACAATGCAATAATGACATCTGATAAAATTCTGAGACCACGTGACCTTGGTCGAGGCAAATATATTCATGAAAAGTTAATGGTTCGCCTTAACGTTCAATTTTCTATGCATAAATACATAAAACGCATGATTCTTGCCTCCATTTGTTTCTGATGTGTGTTACCATTTATTTTCTAATAACATTGGATCATCAATGTCATGTCCTTTATAAGACACCTTTATAACACAGTTTTATGAACTCACATCGAAAAGAAGAACGATTACGAATGTGTATTTTTGATATAGATGATAATTAAAAAATTTGCAAATTTTGGAGATATTTTCATATAGTCTCAACTTAATGTAGTTAACTAACATTCTAAAATATGAAGGAAAGGATGTATTATGTCTATTATATAAACCAAAGTGATGAATACATTTTCACAAAAATGAAAAACTAAGACATCTTTAAAACAAAAGGACATGATGGCCCTGAAGACGCTCACCTGTATATAGGCCAATTTTAACCCAGGGGCTTTTATTTGAACAAACTTGGAAGACACCCATTTAAAGATGTTTCATGATAAATTTCTAAGCTCTAGCTCTAAGAAGATTTTTTAAGTTTTTACTTTACAGATATAGGAAAAAACAATGACCCCCTCTGGGTGGGGCCAATTTTATTCCCAGGGCTTTTATTTGAACAAACTTGGTAGACACTCACTGGAAGATATTTTATACTTAGTGTCTAAACTCTAGCTCTTTGGTTTTTTTAAAAAGAAGATGTTTTAAGTTTTTACTATACGCACATAACGAAAATCAATGACCCACGGGGCGGGACCAAATTTAACACAAGGAACCTTATTTGAACAAAAATGAAGGACACTCATTTTCATACTTAATATCTTATCTCTAGCTCTTAGGTTTTTTTAAAAAAATATTTTCAAGTTAAGTTTTTACTATATACATAAAGGGAAAAACAATGTCCCCCTGGTGCGGGGCCAATTTTGACCCCAGGGCTTTTATTTGAACAAACTTTTTACACACCCACTAGGAGACGTTTCATGCTTAATATCTAAGCTCTTGCTATTTTGGTTTTTTAAAAGAAGATTTTTTATTTTTTTTTACTATATACAAATTAGGACAATCAATGACCCCCGGGCGGGGCTAATTTTGTCCCCAGGGCTTTTATTTGTACAAACTTGGTAAACACTGACTAGACAATGTTTCATGCCAAATATTGAAGCTCTAGCTCTTCCGGGTTTTTAAAGAAGATGTTTCAAGTTTTTTCTTTCGGTTGCCATGGCAACTAGAGTTCTGCATGGCATTAAATTCTTTGAACAATTTTTAAAGTTGACTACCAAAGGAACATTCCTGTGAAGTTTGGATGAAATTGGATGCCACTTTGTGACAGGTGAGCTAAAAAAGGAGAAATGAGAGAAATAAATATACAATTTAGTGGTCAAATAATTCTTGAGAGTTATGCCATAACATACTTCGTTTCCATCTTTTTGTTCATTTTCAACTACACATAAAAAGGTTTGTTTATGTCATTTACATTTGTTTTGCAAAATACAAGCCTTTTTGCTGTCATGGTTTATGGCAATTGTTAGCATCACAAGGCACCAAAAGGGATTTATACTAATTATAAAGTTTATTACATTGTTTATTTTTGTGCTAAGCTACTTTCTTTAAAACATTGTTTTTGAAAGCTTTCATTACTATATTTTATTTGATCAGTGAAGCTCTGAGAATTAAAAACTCAAGAAATAGTTCAAATAACATGATTTTATTTCCGGGATAACATAATTCATGACATGATACAAATACTTACTTGCTCCATGTATTATATCAAAAATGATCTTTTGCTGGATGTCATTCTGTGGACAATGATGCAAAATCTTTATAACAATTTAGTTTTGCAGCATCATTTTCGTGAATAATGCTTGCCTATTTTTTGAAAAGAATTGAATAAAACATAGAGTTGTACGCTTGTTAATCAATTTTTAACAATTTGTTTCTTTATCCGGTACATGAAATAACTACCGTGTGGCATATGTTTATGCGTGCACATAATTTTCAAATTAGTTAATCCTCTTGTATATAATGTGATTTGTATCATGTAAAAAGAAAAATATCTTGTTTTATTTACTGAATAAAGAATCTTGAATCTTTTATTTTACATTCTTTCTTGAAAATGATTGACTAAATGAATCTATGGTGTGTTTGGAAACCTTTTAGGTTCCAACTTAATCTATTTTTGTTTTAACTTGCAAAAATATAATCTTAAAACAAACTTGTCCCATCCTTTACACAAAATGTTCTCTATGATCACGGATATAGCCATTTATTTTTTTTGTATTTCGTATGTTATTGCTCAAGTTTTTAACAGCAAAACACCGTTATCCGCTTAATCAACAATTTATCTTCCCGGCGTAAGGTTTATGAGCGAGTATGAAGAACAAGAAACATAACGTGACGAAATGACGAAAACAGCCAAAAGGTATAATTTCAGTGAGACACATCAATAGTTTAACAGTAATTGGTTGTTAACTAAAAGTACATTGATACATTCAGTTCAAATGATACAAGTATGCACAGTTGTATATTCAGTGACTATAAAAACTTATTTTGAATGACTTAAACACATTTCTATTTATTATTACGATTGTTATAATTTCCCACCTTTTCATCGTTCGCACAACATTCAAACATTTAATACAGTCGCAATTGCTTTAAGTATATAATGTTGTCAGTTTTATGGTTTGTCAGCGTTACCTTGAATGATTCAAGAATATTGGATTGGATATCTGTACAATTTATTTTATATGCAAAATAATAAGGATGCGAGAAACATTGATTTGGTTGATTTTTCAGTCAAATACTATTTGTATATCATCGTCTTATATGAAATATGACACTTAACTTGAAAGTATGTATCTTGCAATATGACATTATACGTATAGTTCAACTCTGATTCTGTACTAATATCAAATGCATATTTTTGAATTATATCAATATAAACTTGTTAAATATTATAAATAATCGGAAAGACGCATGTCTAGTGTTTCGCTGTTACATACAGTACTTTTTTAGCGAAATGTCAGTTGATTTTGTTTGTTTGTTATTGTTATATGACAATCTTTTGTAAACTTGTTTTGAGGCGTAATATCTAATATACTGGTATTGATGGTATATTCTGTATTTGGCTGCAGTTCTATGATACAATAATTTATTTTGATTTTTATCGAATTTGAAAATGTCATTTTATTACGTTTAAAGATTTATATTATTCCTTTTAACATATCTTACGTAAATGTTTCATTCTGGAAAGGTTTACTGTATAGAAAGTAACGGAATGGATATAAGTGTCTTTATTGTTGTACCATTTACCAACTTCTAACCCCATATGATAATTTGAAACTAAAATTCAACTTATTTTATCTATAAATATTTTAATACTTCTGTGAGGATGTTCCAAAACTATTCCCGCCTACAGAAAGCTCAGAATTACAGATGAACAAATATATTAGCAAATATTAACTCCGTGTCTAATTTGTTCATGTCTATGATTTAAGAAATACTGCATTTGTTTTAAAGCATTAAGAGAGAAGAACATAACTCAAGCTATGCATTCAGAAACTAAACAATCAATCATAGTATCACGAGTGTATAAAAATGTTGGAACTGAAATAACAATGTGCAATTTTATTCTCATCAAAGAATGAACTTTTTAATGGTTATGAAGGGTTATGAAGATGAATTAGAATATATTAAACAACTTAAATACACAAAAAACTCAGACGACTATTACAAGCTATAACGCTGTAACATGCTTTGCTTGCAATGATAATTAACTGAAATTAAGTATCGTAATTTTTATAAATTTATAGTAGTGGTTCATTAGTAAATACAATTCATTGAGAGCAAAGGAAAATATTCTCAGAAAACTTAAGACAAATGTGATTTATAAACTACATAGCAGAGTGAGGGATGGGATGCAGTGCAAGTAAATAGAATTTACAATAATTGTTTGTGGATGACACCAAATGCCTATAAATGAATATTTCTATTGATTTGTTTTTATAAACTAAGATGTAAATGATTCCAATTAAGTTTTGGCTGAACATGATAGCAAATTGATAAGAAAATTATAAAACATTTAGTATTATTGCATTCAAAAGAAGTTTTGACAAATATGAAATCATTCTTTTATAACTAATTCTTGTTATCTTGGTGTATAATTATTGTTGCAGGACTAATTCATGATGTGATTCATGAATAACCATTCAGCTTTAAATATATATGAAATAGTAAAGCAATACATTCAAATACATTTGTGAAAGACTATTCCATTCAGCGATCGCATGTCCATAGAATCATTAAAGGAAAACTGGACACTTTAAAAAATGATAAATAAATGATTAATTGTTAACATCACAAAAATCACAAAACGTGGTTTGTATCATTTATAACATTTATTATACAGTTTATAGCTATCATGCCAATTATGCTGCGACATTAACGAAAATATTAAATTGACAAAAGATATTTCTATTTTAATTAATTTTGTTAATGAAAGCTTTCAATGCTACATAGTTTTTGTCAGTGAAGCCCTTAGACTTTAAACGTCATAAATCACCTGAAGAAAGAATTGAAAACATTATTCAGATACAGTGGTACACTTTGTTTAATGGTACATGATGTTTATTTAGCGACAACGTGTTTCTTAAATTTTTTCTACATTTCGCCACAGTAAATAAATATAAATATAAGAGTCTTTTCAAATATTGTCGTGCAGAGTTTTCTATTCAGCGCGTTTCTTATAACCCCCCTCTTTTAAGATTGTTTATAAAATAGATTGAATACCACTGCAATCACTTGAAATGTAAAGAAACATATATAGAATGATGTAAGGAAATGCTGCTAGATAACTGTAAAACTGAATATTATAAAAGTAAATATTTTATATCAAATATGAAGCATTCGAGAAACGTTGACAATATTGGGAAGGTTTTATGTTTAAGTACCATACTATATAAATGCTACAGGCTCTTTGAAATATGGCATTTTACTTTTTATATCTCGTTCGATGAGACGTTGTTTCTGAAGGTTAATTTGAGATTAATTATTCATATACTGGTTGAAATTGTTAGTATATCCAGACTGCTGTACTTTTATTCAATTTATTTCATTTGACATATTATCGAATTTGAACATATGTCCATTTTTATTGAAATATTGTTTTTTTATAAATTTGTTATAAAAGCTGTACTGGCCAATTATTAGTGGACAAATTTACTGTATAAAACGTTTTAGAATTTATTTGATTGTTTTAAAGGAGTTGTCAGTAATGGCATTACTGACCATTACTCTCATTTGTAACTGAAATTAAATTGTACAGATCTACAGTGTAAACATTTCCCATAAATTGATGAAACCAATTAAAATTTATCATATGGGTATTCTTATAAACTATTGCTCGATAAAATATTGACAAAGTTCCAAATGGTTCAGTATAAACATTTAAATATGATGAATACTAATTTTCTAATTTGTATGTGCTAGAGCAATTTATTATCTGCTATATGAATATACATGTATGTTATACCGAATCTTGCATCTCGTGATTGCTAATAATTCTTTCGTGGTTTGTTGTTATATCTGATACTTAAATACCATCTACATTATTATTTATTGTATTACAGTCTTTCCATTAAAGACCATTTCAATTTAAACTCTAAAGACTTTCATTGCTAAAAATTTCAAAAGTTCTTACCGTGAGGATTTTCTAAGAGTATTTCTGCCTGTAGAAAGCTCAAAGTGGAAAAAAAAAATATATATAGAAAATGTTACTCCTACATTTAATCTGTTCATCTGTGGCTAACTGCTTAATCAAAGATGAAAAGTTGCTTACTGAAATACTTTAATAGTATTAAGATTAAAGGGCATAACTAAACTATAAATTCACATATGTCACGTAATCATAGAAACACAAGTGTAAAACAAAGTTGAAACTGCAATAACAATGTGCACGTTTAAGCGCATCAAAAGGAATGAATGATGTCGTTAATGATTATGAAAGGTAATGAACATGAATGAGAATGAATTAAAAGAATGAGAATGAATTAAAAGAATGAGAATGAATTAAATAAAAAAGCACAAAAAAGCATAAAAGGCTTTTACAAGCTATAATGCAATATTAAGCCTAGGCTTTTTTGCTTTGTCTGCGATAATAAGAGCAAATGAACTACCTCGTTATCATTATTACATTTATATAAAGCTGTTACTTAACAAATTACAATTTACTTCAAGCAAAGTAGAACTCTTTGATCACTAACGAGAAAGGAAAGTGGTTTTACGATTCAGAAGGAGGGACCGGTGCAGGTAATTACTTCATACAGACAATATATATCTCGAAGATCAAACAACATTTTTATATGTATAATATTTTGTATGTTAACATAATTATGCACTGTTCGTTATCTTGTAAATATGCTGTATCTATGTCATCATAGGCTTATAAGCCTTATTTGACTGGAATAAATTGTCTGTCTGCCTGTCTATATCATTTCAATGGCTTTATGTTGTAATATGATAATGACATCTTCAACATTTTTTTTTAAAGACAATGTAATTCTATAGTTTTTTTTAAATATATAGCTTCTACATAGAAGAAATATATCCTACTGTGCACATTCTCCAGATGTGAAGTAGACATTAATCATTTAATACCCAATTTAATAAATTTACAATGTATTCAATATGTTTTGCTACCTTTCACTCGAAAAATTCAATGTATTACACTTAACAGTATGCTTGACTAATCTGATCGGATAGCACCCTTATAGAGGAAAATCTCTTGGTGATATTCTTAAATCAACATACATGCCTCAGTATCGTTCTTGTTAAATCCCGACGAACTAATATATCTATTTATAGTAAAATAATAACGACAACCCCTATTTTGTGATTAAATCAACAAATCAATTGTCATATGTGAGTGTTTCGTTTGATTGTGTATCTATTTTGTTCGTTAAAATAAATAAAATAAATCACATGGTTACAATGATCAATACCTTAATGTTAATGTAAGTTACCTTTGATTGAAAAAAGCTGGCGGATTTATGTTAACAAAATATGTGTGTTGAATATATCTCTATACAATCATATAACCTTTTGCAAATTTCCAGTTATAATATACACGCATGTTATAGCAAAAACAACAATGTACAAACTATTCAGTTAGTGCAGCCTCCAAAAAGTGCTTACGAATATTTACGTATGCATAGCCGGAGGACATTGTTTACCGATTGTATGTTTTCATTCAGTTTTTATTGATTTTGCAGAAGTAATGCCGTTTAGTAAAGTAGAATGTTGACTAAAATTATGTAGCCATCTTCAAATGCCATCACAGTTGTAAGTAATGAACAATATATTAAAAAAATTCTTGAAGTATCGTTTTCCTTCAAACATATATTTTGTCCACCAATCTGATGTTATTGTTAGGTAAAGGAATCAAGAATAAAAAAGAGATGTACACTATTTTTAAGTATTTAGTTAAACTGTATTACGAATTTCTACATTGTTAGATTATCGGTATGATATATTTAGGTTTCTTAATTGTTGTTCACTGGATCCATAGTATCTCTTAGCTTGCTTTATATAAGATCAAACTAGCAGCATAAAACATTTTCTTATATCTTTTTTAATGATATTAAAATTATTTCGGAACAAAAACCCTCTTTTAATATTCATTTTTTAATATTATTTATTTAAGCCTAATATACAATGAGATGAATATGATTATAAAGAGTGTTAAGGAACGAGCACGCTATAAGAACATTGGACAAGAAAACAATCACAAAACTTAATTTACTTGTGTCTTGATGTTTATTTATTAATGAAAGATAAAACAATAAAACGTGGCGAAATAGTGCATTTAGGTTTGTCTAAGTACAAGTATTGTGAAAAACCTTACAACAGACAGATATGGCGTCCAGTCCCTAGTTAACCATAAGAGGTCAACTTAAGGTAAAAGGAAAAGAGATTTTTCTTCGAAGTGTACAGTACAATAGTTGCATAATTGATAGAATAAACCAAAACATTTTTAACTGATATAGTTTTCTGTAGATTATTGGTACATGATTATAAACAATAACAACTTTGTGCGGTCAAATTTTGATGAGACAACAAGGAAGTCAATAATTAAAAGATAGGCAAAAATCAGCAACAAAGACACAAGACAGTATTATAAGAGAAAATAGATACATTCATGTTATTTTGTTTTAACTCCGTCTGCTAAAGCAGTTCTCCTTTACGCCAGAAAATATTTTGAATCACAGCAGTGATGTTGACATTGAGGGAAGTGAAGTGGGCGATACCGAGACTATCCAAATTACAAAGAAGTTATATACAGATGCATTAAATAGATTTTAAGTCTGCTGTAAACCCCCAGCTCTTATTTAAATTATAAATGTCATGTAGTAAGTCATCTACACAAACTTGTAGATAGGAAGTTATTTCTTTCTCTCAGACGGAATGATAATGTACGTGTAACACATTTATCTCTCCTTCACTTTAACAACAAATAAAGTGTTTACGCTTTCAAACATTGTATTCTTTTTCGATTTTTATATAAGTGTAAATATGTTTAACCAACCATGTTTTGCATAATAGCCCAATACAGACCACACTTAGAATAAAAACTGTGAAAACACAATTGTTGACGTAATGTTAACAATATTGTGAATAATCAGATTATCCAGTGAGCATCGAATATAATTTTATTTTTCTTCAATATCACAAATAAATCTTTATATTATTCAATTATATCTATGTGATAGTTTAATAAATCTAAAAAGTGCTTAAGAGGAATCAGTAATAGCAGAATTAGGAAATAGCCGATTAGTATAAAAAAACACAACAAAATAAAAAATGATTCCTCCACTTTGGTTGTAATTGTTTTGTTGTTTTTTATTTGACAGCAAACGAGAGTGCATGCTTACCATATGGCTGTTTTTGTCTAGTTATTGTTGCCTAAATCATATATTCACTACTTACACTTTTTTATGAAGTCATTTGCTAATGTACATAATTACATTAATCAGTTCATATCATAGTGAACTTTAAATTCCCTTAGGTAACTTTTTTTACGAATCTACTGGCAATATTATAAAAGGTCTTTGTATATCATATTTACATAAACGTTAAGAATAATATTGGATAATCAAACAGTCTCACAGGCGGGAAAGAAAAAAATCTTAAACAAAATTCTCATCTCCATTAGATATATTAAGCAATTAATATAACTCACACCCTTCTACCATTCATTAATCATTCGAAATTATAACGCAAAATGGAACAACAACAACGGCTTCTACAACACGCATCATATCAAATCAATTGTTCAATTCTCATTTTGTTATTTCCAACGTATAGCAAATGGAATATTAATAAGTGTTCATCTTCTAACAGAGATTAAGCGTACAATAGGTTCAATAATAAAATATAGTCTACTCATTTCAAGTAATATCCCGAGCACAGCTTTGATGATACAATAATAAAGTCAATTGACCTAAAAAGATCAGATTCCTGAAAGAAAAACATTAAAGCAGACAGTTTGAATTTGTCTGGATTATTGTTGTGGCAATTACGTTTTCATGTGAAATCAACTCATTTATTCTATTCTATTTCTTTTTTCTTATTGTCCATGACAAATTGGTTCTTTAGATATCGGATATTTGCAACAATGCAATAGTTTGTGCGTGACACGAACGCAACAAATTAATCAAACCGTGTCTGCAATTCTCTTGTAATTTTGTTGTGATTAATGCTTCCAAGGGATCACTTTGTTTCCATATTTGTTTTCTATACAAGCAAATGTAATAGCGGATAATTTACAAACAGCAAACATATGCAATTATTTCATAGTTTGTTGTTTTGTCTAATACAAAATATAAGAAACGTATTTATTTTCTGTAAAAAGACCTTACTTAAATGTAGCACAACTACTAAACAAAGGGGACATGTTAAAGAAACAGATAAATGTCCCCGAAAGTTCGACATAGTAAAGGAACATGACCTTTGACTTCAAAAGAGCGCATGCATGTATAAATAAATATATGTTAAAATAATACATAAAAAAACTTAAAAAAATTCCAATTATTTCAAGACGCATTGATGAATAAATGGCAAAATATGTCAAGAAACATACATCATTGTACTGCTGACATCCAAGAACATGTGTACAATTCATATCTTTAATTGTCAACTGGTATTTGCTTGTGACATGTCTTATTTATTATGACTCTAGACATACTTGACTTAACAATACTTGTTTGCACTTCTAGGAAAATGTCATATCAAAACTTTGGACGTACAGTTGTCACCTTGACCTTTGAGCAAGCAACATGACTATTGACTGCGAGTGACACATTATCGTGATGTAAAACATATCAACGTCAAAGTATAAAAAATCAATCCAATAATGACAGCATTGTTGATAGGGCATTGCTTCGAAAAGTTCATAATATGAATTTACATATTCGTGTGTAAAAAGAGACCAAATTCTCGCGCATGACACTCGTTATTGTGAGCTACATATTCCTGCCAAGTTATTAAAATATATCCCGCAATAACAGAATCGTTGACGACAACAATAAATAGTACATGTATTAAATGAAATTGCTCATGTATCTTACAATACTGTTAGAAATATTTTAAAGTCTTTTCAAAGGACATAAGGCTAAAACGCATATAAAGAATTATAAAAGCAAAATATCTATTAATTCATAATTCACACAATATCGTAATTGTCTATATTTATTATCATAACAACATTAACTGATTTCTATTTCTTTTCACGACTTTCATCAGTGTCCCTGAAATAAAATAAAACTAATTTGGAAGATTAATGTTTATTAATATAATTAATTAATGACAGACTTGTCAAATGATTAATTTCATCAGTCCAAGCGTTAATTAAACAAACACACTCTTGCAGTTTTATGTTTGCTGTCTTTTGATTACCAACTTATGCCGTCTGGAGAGATCCTTCAGCCTACATCAGTCAAATCGACTGTAAACCATTTTTGATCTTTATAAAACTTTCGCCTTAAACAAATTAAACTGTCGTTGTCAATTTTGTTTTAAGTGTTATTTTTTACAAAATTGTGACCAAAATTAATACATCTTTGTCTTTGAATATATATATACAATTTAGAGCCATCGTTTTGGCATTTTAAAACTTTCCTCAGTCTGCTTTACTTCAAAAGTGGCTTCAAATATGCATGTTATTGGCAGCACTTTATGCTGTGACAGATGAAGAGAAATGGATGTAGTAATATGTCTTAAACTTGTTTTCTCAGAGAAGGGATTTAAAGCAAAAATGCTTAAACTTTACTTACAATACTTCCTCATACTTAATAGTAGAAAAGAATGTATAGCTCTTAAGTGGTATCAGAGACACGCGTATAAAAATTGATGTATATTGATTTGTGATAAATAAAGAGTTATTGTAAATTGATTTTTTTTTGGAGATCAATCTACTATTTTGTTAAAATGCATCAAAAACCTCGTCTGGCCCACCAGTTAATGTTAATCCCAAAACACCTCAGACGAAAGTCTCTGTTTTTAAATGGTAAAGTATTCGGCAAACCAACGTTTCACCTAAACCACCATAAAATCAATTGCCTGGAAACAAAATAGAATTAACTTCCTACAGCAAAAAAGCAGGAAATAAGGGTCGATTAAATATTAACGAAAGAAGAACTGTCAAAAATGCAATCAATTTGCTGGAAAGAGCCTACGGACATTTTCAGAATGATACTGCTTAGATATAACAATTCGTTAAAAAATTGACCTAAGTTTATAATTGAAATATTGTTTTAAAATAAATTTATTAAGAGTTCGATTATCTTTAAATATGGTTGCATTTAATTTCCTGCAAAATTCCCTAGTTCGTTATTTATTATCAAGCGCAACACGATTGACCGTTTCGTTTTAACAATCATTTCACCACTCGGAACGTCCGAAAAGTTGCGATTGCCCTTTCACAAAATCTGAATTCATTCCTCAATGGGCGTCGCACTTCCGCGCGGACGCCAATCATTCTTCAGATAAGTCATTCTAAATCACTACGAATTTTACCAATATTTCTTTTTATAAAAATACCAAAATGATACATTTCTATTATTTTTATCAATTACTCGATTTAAAATACTTACGAAAAATGTGCCTTCACTTTAAAATAGTGAAAATTCGAAACCTTGAGGTCTTCCAACACGACCAAATTGACACAGTAACGTAAATAAGATAATATAAGAAACAAGAAATTGAATTATTTTATTAAATTCCGTTACAAAAGATGATTTGAATAAAACATTATTGACAGCTAACGATTTATAAAACTTGATTTACTGTGGTATGACGAAAATCATATTCAGAAGTATCCTGATAAATATAAAATAAAGCGTTTTGGGATTATATTCCAAGACAAATTTGATGACGTACATGGCTTTATTAGATAAGCGGGCTGTTGTTATCAAATAACAGAGTCAAGATCTCAGATTTATAATTACATTCTGTAATGTTAAAAGAATAATCTGGTACATTCATTTTTTTCTTAAAGATATACCTGTATGAACTATGGCAGACTACTTGTATATGATGATGATTAATTGCTATATGTTTTACGGTAAATAATAGGCCAATTGCGTCGGATGTGCCTGTCTTGTATATATTATTGATAAATAACCATATTTATATGTTAACACAAGTAACGATAATAAACAAATTCTTAACTTATCTCTTTAATATGATTGAATCCTCGTACAATGAATACTTTTAAAATTAGTTGATTATTTAGTCTTTAACAGGCTATTTGTGCTCAATATTGATGTTTTATCAACAAGGAAATAAACGTGGTTTTTGATAGTTCCTACAATGCAATAATGACATCGGATAAAAATCTGAGACCACGTGACCTTGGTCAAGGCAAATATATTCATGAAAAGATAATGGTTCGCCTGAACGTTCAAATTTCTATGCATAAATAAATAAAACGCATGATTCTTGCCTCCATTTGTTTTTCATGTGTTTTACCTCTTATTTTCTTATAATAACATTGGATCATCAATCTCATGTCCTTTATAAGACACCTTTGTTGCACATGACATGAAAAGAAGTACGATTTCGACTGTGTATTTTTCATATAGATAATAATTAAAAATTTTGCAAATTTTGGAGATATTTTCATATAGTCTCAATTTAATGTGGTTTTTAGATAAATAATAATCAAAAATATGAAGGAAAGGTATTATATATATCATTATAAACCAAAGTCTTGATTATATTTTCACAAAAATGAAAAACAAAAACATCTATAAAATAAATAAATGAGAGAAAGAATTACACAATTTCGTGGTCGAATAATTCTAGAGTTATAAAATCCTTTAATGAAATAACATACTTCATATCCAACATTTAATCATTTTCAACTACACATAAGCTACATACACATAATAATTTTGTTTTTGTCATTTTTTTTTACAACTGTTTTGCAAAAATCAAGCCTTTTTGTTGCCGTGGTTTATTGCAATTGTTAGCATCACAAGGTGCACCAAAAAGGATTTATGATAAACATTAATTTATTATACTGTTTATTGCTGGTGTAAAAATTATGATGATAATTATAATTCCGATGAATTGAGTAATGTTTCTAAGTGTGTTGCACGAAAATCATAGCTTTATCATTTTTGGTATATTTTTTTTTCATTACATGGCACTTTAAAGAAAACACTTCTTTTTAATTCTTTGTTTTTGAAAGCTTTCAATGCTATATTTTATTTGATAAGTGAAGCTCTGAGAATTATAAACATAAAAAATCACACCAGGTTATAGTTCAAATAACATAATTTTATTTCCGGGATAACATAATACAAGACATGATACAAATACTTACTTGTTCTATGTATTATATAAAAAATGAGCTTTTGCTGAACGTCATTTTGTGGACAATAAAGCAAATCTATTACGGCAAAGTCTGTATAAGCATTTTGTTTTGCAGCATCATTTTCGTGAATAATGCTTGCCTGTTTGTTGAAATGATTTGAATAACACAGAGTTTTATGTTGTTTTTTTATATTTTTATCAGGTACATGAAATAATTAGCGTGTGACATATGCTCATGCCTGCACATAATTTTTAAATCCGTATATCCTCTTGTATATAATGTTAATTGTATCATGTGACAAGTAACATAACTTGTTAAGTTTACTAAATAACGAATCTTGAATCTTGTATTTTACATTCTTTCTTGAAAATGCTTGACTGAATGAATTTATTGTGTGTTTGGCAACCTTTTAGCTTCCAGCTTGATCTATTTTTGATTTAACTTGCAAAAATATAATCTTAAAACAAACATGTCCCATCCTGTACACAAAATGTTCTCTACGATCACGGATATAGTCATTTATGTTTTTCTATTTCGTATGAGTTAATGCTCAAGTTTTTAACAGCAAAACACCGTTATCTGCTTCATTCAACAATTTGTCTTCCGGGCGTTAAATGACGTTTATGAGCGAGTATGGAAGAACATGAACCAGAACGTGACGAAATCACGAAAACAGTTATGCCAAAAGGTAAAATCCACTCAGACACATCAATAGTTTAACAAAAATACGAGTAGGTAATTAACTAAAAGTACAATAGTATATTCAGTTTATGTCAGTTCTATATTTAGTGACAACATGTTTCATAACAGTTAACTACATTTCTCAGCAACAATCATATATCAATAAGAGAGACTTTTTGAATGACGTAAACAAATTTCTATTTATTATTACGATTGTTATAATTTCCAACCTTTTCATAGTTAGCACAACATTCAATGATTAAATACTGCCGCAATTGCTCGAAATATATAATGTTGTCAGTTTTATGGTTGGTCAGCGTTACCTTGAATGATTCAAGAATATTGGATTGTATATCTGTACAATTTATCTTATATGCAAAATAATAAGGAAGCGAGAAACATTGATTTGGTTGATTTTTCAGTCAAATACTATTTATATATCATCGTCGTATATGAAATATGACACTTAACTTGAAAGTATGTATCTTGCAATGTGGCATTATACGTATAGTTCAACTTTGATTCTGTACTAATATCAAATTCATGTTTTTGCGTTATATTAATATCAACTTGTTAAAATATTATCAATAATCGGAAAGACGCGTGTCTAGTGTTTCGCTGTTACATACAATACATTTTTATCGACTTGAAGTTGATTTTGTTTGTTTGTTATTGTTATATGACAATGTTTTGTAAATTTGTTTTGAGGCGTAATATTTAATATACTGGTGTTGATGGTATAATCTGTATTTGGTTGCAGTTCTATAATACAATAATTTATTTTGTATTTTTATCGAATTTGAAAATGTCATTTTATTACGTTTAAATATTTATATTATTCCTTTTAACATATCTTACGTAAATGTTTGTTCTGGAATGGTTTACTGTATAAAAGGTAACGGAATGGACACAAGTGTCTTCATGGTTATGCCATTAACCACCTTCTAACCAAATATGATAATTTGAAACTAAAATGCAACTTATTTTAAAGACATTTATCTATAGATATTCTAATACTTCTGTGAGAATGTTCCTTTTAGAAAGCTCAGAATGACAGATGAACAAATATATTAGCAAATATTAATTCTGTGTCTAATTTGTTTATGTTTATGATTTAAAAAAATACTACATCTGTTTTAAAACATTAAAAAAGAACATAACTCAAGCTATGCATTCACAACTAAACAAGCAATCATAGTATCACGAGTGTATAAAAAAGTTGGAACTGAAATAACAATGTACAATTTTATTCTCATCCAAAGAATGATGTTTTAAATGGTTATGAAGGGTAATGAAGATGAATAAGAATAAAATACACAAAAACCTCTGACTATTACAAGCTATAACGCAGTAACATGTTTTGCCTGCAATGACAATTAACTGAAATTAAATATCGTAATTATTATTAGATTTATATAAGTGGTTCATTAGTAAATACAATTCATTGAGAGCAAAGGAAAATATTCTCAGAAAACTTAAGACAAATGTGATTTATAAACTACTTAGCAGAGTGAGGGATAAAGTGCAAGTGAATAGAATTTACAATCATTTTTTGAGGATGACAGCAAATGCCTCTTTATGAATATTTCTATTGATTTGTTTTTATAAACTAAGATTAAATGATTGCAATTAAGTTTTGACTTAACAAAGCAAATTGATAAGAAAATAATAGAACATTTAGTATTATTGCATTCAAAAGAATTTTTGACATAAATGAAATCATTCTTTTATAAATAATTCTTTTTATCTTGGTGTATAATTATTGTTGCTGGACTAATTCATGATGTGATTCATGAATAACCATCCAGCTTTAAATGGATATGAAATAGTAAAGCAAGACATTCAAATACATTTGTGAAAGACTATTCCAGTCAGCGATCGCATTTCCATATAATTATAAAATGCATCATTTAGAGGAAAACTGGACACTTAAAACATGATAAATGAATAATTAATTGTTAACACCACAAAAACTACAAAAAGTGGTTTCTACCATTTATAACATTTATTATATTTTTTTTATTTGTATTATGCCAATTATGCTTCTACATTAAAGAAAATATGAAATTGTCTGACAAAATATATTTCTATTCTAATTTGTTATTGAAATCTTTCAATCCTACATAGTTTTTGTCAGTGAAGCCCTTAAGACTTTAAACGTCATAAATAACGTCAAGAAAGATTTCAAAACATTATTAGGTACAGTGGTACACTCTGTTTAATGATACATGATGTTTACGTGTTTCTGAAGATTTTTCTACATTTCGCCACAGTAAATAAATATAAATTTAAGAGTTTTTTTTTTAAATATTGTGATGCAGAGATTTCTACTCAGCTCGCTTCTTATAATCCCACTCTTTAAGGAATGTTTACAAACCAGATTGAATACCATTGCAATCGCTTGAAATGTAAAGAAACATATATTGAATGATGCAAGGAAATGCTATAAATTAGCAGTAACATTGAATATTATAAAAGTGAATATTTTATATCAAATATGAAGGATTCTAGAAACGTTGACAGTATTGGGAAGGTTTTATGTTTAAGTACCATACTATTTTTATGCTATAGGCTCTTTGAACTATTTTTATGCTATAGGCTCTTTGGACTATGACATTTTATTTTTGATATCTCGTTCGATGAGACGTTGTTTCTGAAGGTTAATTTGAGATTAATTTTTCATATACTGGTTGATATCCAGACTGCTGTACTTTTATTCAATTTATTTCATTTGACATATTATCGAATTTGAACATATGTCCATTTTTATTGAATTATTGTTTTTTATAAATTTGTTATAAAAGCTGTACTTGCCAAGTATTAGTGTATAAATTTACTGTATAAAACGTTTTAGAATGTACTTGATTGTTTTAAAGGAGTTGTCAGTAATGACATTACTGACCATTACTCACATTTGTAACTGAAATTAAAGTGTACAGATCTACAGTGTGAACATTTCCCATAAATTGATGAAACCAATTACAGTGTATCATATGGGTATTCTTATAAAATATTACTCGAAAAAATGTTGACAAAGTTCCAAATGGTTCAGTATAAACATTTAAATATGATGAATACTAATTTTCTAATTTGTATGTGGTAGAACAATTTATCATCTGCTATATGAATATACATGTATGTTATACCGAATCTTGCATCTCGTGATTGCTAATAATTATTTCGTGGTTTGCTGTTATAAATATAATAATGTAGATAGTATTAAAGTATCAGATATTATCTGATACTTTAATACTATCTACATAATTATTTATTGTATTACAGTCCTTCCATTAAAGACCATTTCAATTTAAACTCTAAAGACTTTCATTGCTAAAAAATTCAAAACTTCTTACCGTGAGTATTTCTGCTTGTAGAAAGCAAAAAGTGGAAAATAAACAAATATAAAAGAAAATGTTACTCCTACATTTAATCTGTTCATCTGTGGCTAACTGCCTAATCAAAGATGAAAAGTTGCTTACAGAAATACTTTAATAATATTAAGATTAAAGGGCATATCTTAGCTATAAATTCACATATATCACGTAATCATAGAAACACAAGTGTAAAACAAATGTTTAAACTGCAATAACAATGTGCATGTTTAAGCGCATCAAAAGGAATGAATGATGTCGTTAATGATTATGAAAGGTAATGAACTTGAATGAGAATGAATTAAATAAAAAAGCATAAAAAAGCATAAAAGGCTTTTACAAGCTATAATGCTTTTTTGCTTTGTCTGCGATAATAATTAAGCGCAAATGAACTATCTCGTAATCATTATAACATTTATATAAAGCTGTTACTTAACAAATTACAATTCACTTCAAGCAAAGTAGAACTCTTTGATCACTAACGAGAAAGGTAAGTGGTTTTACGATTCAGCAGGACGGACCGGTGCAGGTAATTACTTCATACAGACAATATATATCTCGAAGTCCACATAACATTTTTATATGTAAAATGTTTTGTATGTTAACATAATTATGCACTGTTCGTTATCTTGTAAATATGCTGTAACTATGTCATCATAGGCTTATAAGCCTTATTTGATTGGAATAAATTGTCTGTATGTCTGTCTATATCATTTCAATGGCTTTATATGACATCTTCAACATTTTTGTTTAAAGGGAAAGACAAGGTTAGAATAAAAACTTGATTTCAGAAAAAGAATACTATAAATAATAAGTCTACAAATTTTCTGCCGCCAAATAATAATATTAAACGAATGATAACAAAATTTAAATCGCTAAATCACCGATTTCTACAAATCAGTAAGAGCGGCCATATTTGTGTATTGGCCGTATAAAAACAGGTGCGCGTGATGTCATTTCCCCACATCTTTAGATTCATGATAAATCTGGTTGAATCGTAAGGAAATATTAATATAATAAAGTATTGACCAGACAATTTAATTTTCACAGGAGGTGTAGAGGAGATTTTTTATGGTTCAAAATACGTAACAATATCAAAAAAAATAAAGAAACGTACGGCTAGCCAAAAGTTCTAGCCGTACGTGAGTCACGAACAACTAGCCAGGACGCACTGTACGTATTGTCTAGCCGTACGGCACTTTTCAAAATTATATGGAAGTCGAACGTTATAAAATTGTTGATTTTCATGCTTATCATTTGTTGTTTTATTTGTATGAATTATTAAATCATTTTTGTTAATTTTAAGCACATGGATCGAATAAAAAATGATCGGAGTGGAATAAATAAATAAAAAGAACATTGAATGAAAAAAGAAAAACGGTGAAATGCAAAAATAATTATATAATTTTCAAAACAGTAGATAAATATCGAACATAAAAGCACAGTCAATCAATTAATTAGCCTTAATTAAAACCTATCCAGGGACTGACAATAGAATTTTAGATTGCCTTTCACGGAACATGCAAACTTTCCTTGATGGACAAACTTCTATACAGTACCGTCGGTAATTGTCGCAATTATCAAGAGCCTAACAACAATCATTTACAGTGTTTGTTGTTGTTTTTTGTTGTTTTTTTTTTCATATAAAAGGTGTCGAAAATTAAACTTAATGAAACAAAAAAGAATTATTATCAAAATTTTGTAAACTATTTCAATTGGTGTAAATGCAAGCAAAGACTATTTTTTCTCGACATCTTGCGATGACAAAGATCGATATATATAGCGATCAAGGCGATAAATCTCTAAAAAGTTAACATCCAAAGACAATTAATGCTGTTTCTTGGTTAAAATCCTCGCTTAAAGTCATAAAATAACATATGCATTTTCGACTTCCATAAAATTTTGAAAAGTGCCGTACGGCTAGCCAATACAGCGTGTCCTTGCTAGTCGTACGTGACTCACGTACGGCTAAAACTTTTGGCTAGCCGTACGGGCCCGTACGCTAGCCACTTCCATTATAAAAACCCTACTAAAATGTGTTCTTTATAGTACATATAATATTATGCAGTTTGATTCTGACTTTCAAATTAATTTAAAGGTGTGAACATATGTTATAATTGATGTACACATTTCAAAAATATAAGCAACTCTTTTGAAAAGTAAATTGTTAACATGTCTGTCAACGTATGATGCTGCGCATCGTAATCGTAGCCTAATATTAACTGCAGGCAAATCATTTTTATTGGATGCTCAAAAATCTAATATGCATAATTTATTCACACAATTGCTGGTTCTTACTACTGATGTCTAATACTGCGCAGTGTCCATTTTAATTGTTCCTATTGCACCAAATGCTCCTGTCACACTGTGTACTGACGATTTTTATTGCTCCTTGTATGCCTCTGTGCCGACAGACCTTTTGATCATGCACAATGTTGCCCTGATTGGTTAATCACCCTTGTCAAATATTCTAATGACGAAATAGACATCTATTTTTTTACGCTTCATCAGTGAACTGAATGACCTTAGGGGGAATTAGGTTCCACACATGTCAAATTATACTGTAGTAAATTACAGCACGTCATAAAATAGCAACACATTTTTTTCAGTTACCAATAATCATTTTAAATATTAAGTAGATTTATGATTTTTTGATTTATTGGATTAAATTTACGGTAGTAGAAATGCGTATCTGTCGGGGAAAGGAATTTGGTAAGTAGATAACGTGGAAAAAAGCTTTAGGGAACTGGATAAACCCGAGAATATGCGTAATTATAGGGGAATGGGCAACCTGTTGCTGTTGGTACCAGTTTTGACTGGGTGCCTAAATAACCTAACGGACGTACAGTTTTGTTTTCATACGATATTAGTCTGGCTGCCGATTTTCCTGCGCCTTTCTCATTTTGAGCGTCAATGGCGGAAAATCGCGTCCTCAGCATATTGGATTTAGTTGATATTTTACCTGAAAAAAAGATACATGACCGGCGATGTACCCTATTTGGACAGCTTGTCTAGCGAAAATTAAGTACAAAATAAAAGGATATATCGTCAATTTGAAGAAGTTTCTCATAGTACCCAAATTAAATTTATGGTTTATCTTTAAAAATTAAGCAGTCATTGCTTAAATCATGTGGTGGGATCATCAGCAAGCTTGAATATCGGACAAATGATAATTAATGTCGCGGCGTCTTCAATTAATTAATTAAAGCAATTCAGTTCCATATGATGTTTTCATAAATAATATATATTGTACGCAATAAAATTAATAAGTTCTTCATCAAGATATATTTCAGTTGTACCAGCGTGTACACCTATACCGGAAGTGGGTATAACACGTCACAATCTCGGTCTCGTCTGTCTCGCGAGAATGACAGAATGCCAAAATGGCGGCGCCCATGAACTTATTTCTCAAGAAAAAATCGTGTCTTAAAACACGAATTTCTCTCTTATAGGGTTGATGTCAATAGGAAAACTGTCATGGTTCGTCTTTTTAAATGATGAATATTTATATTAGACAGACATCAATCCATCCATTCCTGTTCCTTTAAAAGACAATGCAATTCTAGAGTGTTTTTAAATATATAGCTTCTACATAGAAGAAATATATCCTAATGTGCACATTCTCGAGATGTGAAGTAGCCATTAATCATTTAATAACCAATTAAATAAATTTACAATGTATTCAATATGTTTTGCTACAACAAATTCCCACCCTTCACTCGAAAAATTCAATGTATTACACTTAACAGTATGCTTCACTAATCTGATCGGATAGCACCCTTACAGAGGAAAATCTCTGGGTGATATTCTTACATACATGCCTCAGTATCGTTCTTGTTAAATCCCGACGAACTAATATGTCTATTTATAGAAATATAAAACGTTTATTGATAAATGACAGCCCCCATTTTGTGATTAAATCAACAAATCATTTGTCATATGCGAGTATTTCGTTTCATTGTGTATCTATTTTGTTCGTTAAAATAAATAAAATAAATCACATGGTTGCCATGATCAATACATTTTATTTTATATCTTAGTGTTTATGTAAGTTACCTTTGATTGAAAAAAGCTCGCGGATTTATGTTACAAAAATATGTATGTTGAATATATCTCTATACAATCATTTAACCTTTTGCAAATATCCAGTTATAATATACACGCATATTATAGCAAAAACAACAATGTACAAACTGTTCAGTTAGTGGAGCCAACAAAAAATGCTTACGAATATTTACGTATGCATAGCCGGAGGACATTGTTTACCGATGGTATGTTTTCATTCAGTTTTTATTGATTTTGCGGAAGTTATGCCTTTAAGTAAAGTAGAATGTTGTAAAATTACCCATTAACTCACTAAATTTCTGTAGCCATCTTCAAATGTCATCACAGCTGTAAGTAATTGACAATATTTAAGAGCTATCAACAGGTGCATAAAGTGTTAAAAACGCTTGAAGTATCGTTTTCCTTCAAACATATATTGTGTCCATCAATCTGATGCCATTGGCTCTTTGGTAAAGGAAGCAGGAATGAAAAAGAGATACACACTATTTCTAGTGTACAAATATTAATCATTTTTAAGTATTTAGTTTTACTGTATCACAAATTCTACATTGTTAGATTATACCATCAACGTAATACATTTCGGTATGATATATTTAGGTTTCTTAATTGTTGATCACTGGATCCATCGTATCTCTTAGCTTGCTTTATATAAGGTCAAACTATCAGCTTAAAATATTTTCTTATATCATTTTTTAATGATATTAAAATTAATTCGAAACCTAAACCCTCTTGTAATATTCCTTTTTTAAATAATGGTATTTAGGCCTAATATACAAGGAGATGAATATGATTATAAAGAGTGATAAGGAACGAGTCCGCTATAAGAACATTGTACAAGAAAACAATCACAAAACTGAATTTACTTGTGTCTTGATGTTTATTTATTAATTAAAGATAAAACAATAAAACGTGACAAAATATTACATTTAGGTTTGTATAAATACAAGTTTTGTGAAATACTTACAACAGATATGGCGTCCAGTACCTAGTTAACAAGTAAAAGGTACAGATATTTTTCTTCTAAGTGTACAGTAAAAATAGTAGCATAATTAATAGAATAAACCAAATCTTTTTTTTTTTTTTAACTTATATAGTATTCTGTTTATTATTGGTAAATAAATGATGAGACAACAAGGAAGTCAAGAATTAAAAGATCAGCAATAAAGAGATAAACAAAACACACAAGACACTATTATAAGAGAAAAAACATACATTCAGGTTTTTTAAACCCCGTCTGCTTAAGCAGTTCTCCTTTACGCCAGGAAGTATTTTGAATCACAGCAGTGATGTTGACATCGAGGGAAGTAAAGTGGGCGATACCGAGACTATACAAATTACAAAGAGTTTATATACAGCAGCATTAAATAGATTTTAAGTCTGCTGTTAACTTCCAGCTCTTATTTAAATAATAAATGTCATGTAGTAAGTCTCTATCTACACAAACTTGTAGATAGGAAGTTATTTCTTTCTCTCAGACGGAATGATAATTTATGTCTAACACATTTATCTCTCCTTCACTTAAACAATAAATCAAGTGTTTACGCTTTCAAACATTGCATTCTTTTTCGTTTTTTTTATTCTTTTTCGATTTTTTATATAAGTGTAAATATTTTAAACCAACAATGTTTTGCAAATTACAGTCCACTACAGACCACACTAAGAAGAAAACTGCAATAACACAATTGTTAACGTAATGTTAGCCATATTGTGAATCATCAGATAATACAGTGAACATCGAAAATAATTTTTATTTGTGTTTACTTTTTTTTGTCCATGGGCCCGGATTTGATCAATTAATCCTTTCGATTTACAGCTAAAAATAAATCCGCATTCAAGAACTCCTTTCGATTTCAATATTGGTTTCCCCTTCGGTGCTTCGCAGCATGTCATATTAATGAATGAGAACCGTTCTGATTTTTGACACTTAGGTTATAAATTTGTTATTTCCCTTTTTAGTAGTACATGAAATTATAATTTGTTACATTTTGAATTACATTTACACACAACATATCAAGTATACTATTAGTGATTGAATTTGTCAATATAAAGAAGATTTCAGGCACAGTACTTTTATAATTTTGCTTTTGATAATTATTCTTAATTTATATTTATGAAATTAAATGTTTAATAATAACATGTTAAAATGTAAATAATTAAACTTTAAAGTTACATTTCATTGGCGTCATTGGTATTGCATACCACTTTGTGCTTTAAGGGTATGACTGGTGACATGTCTTGGGTCCCTACTCGACAGCGAAAGCTGCATTTTGTGGCCTTACTAGCGGACGGACCCTCATTAAGCATAAGCTATAGATAGATAGCATCATTGATAACAGAAACTTTGATCTGCAGTTTGAACATGAAGTGTAATGTTTTTTATGAATGGTTTTAAAGCAATTCAACAAAAAGTATATTGATCTCCTAATAAACTATTAACAATTATTATAGTTTTTTTTTAATATATCACCAATGTCAAATAGCTTTTATATCTCGCACGAACATGATGTTAGTGAATTTCCTCATACCTGCCTAAAATTCAGGTAACAGTCTTCTATTATATTGATAAATACTGTATCACCATGTAACGCGTGTATAACAAACTAAAAATTCCTGAATTTGGTCTTTTTGAAATTCATCCCATTTTTTCATTCCAGAGTGTGTTCTACTTTCAGTATTGAAAGAAACCATTTTTTTAATTTGACATGAAAAAAATGCATGTAATATTACTATATTATAATATTAGTTCCTTTTGTTACTATTTGTATATTTGTTACAATTATAATGATAAAAAAGAGACTTTGATATTTTTATCATCTTATGTTACTGACTACAGTACTGTAGTGACACAAACAGAACACAGTACAGTCATGTCACATAACATTTACAAGTCTTGTAAGACTTGTTTGTATTCAATGGAATTACTTTCCTTACCAGGTAGGCATCAGTGAAAGCATATTTTATATTAAATATCTTTCCACTCTTTTTAATTATGGACAGTGCATAAGATAAGTATAATTATGCAAAAATGGTTTACAAAACATTCGGAAAAGAATCTACAATAGTACTTAATCTGAATATAACATGACCTGTGCGTAGGAATAATATGGTAAGGTATCTGTAATGAGCGCATTTTTTTGCGCGGAGCTTCTCAATTTCATTTAAGTATGTTTAAGTTATCTGCCCTTGAAATGACCTCAAATAAGTAGAACGGTCTGATTCAGGGGCAGATAACTCAAACACGAGAACGGTGACCCTAATTTTTTTCGCTTAAAATGTTTCTTTTTTTCATATTCTAACAACATGCCAAGTTTAAAGAAATTCTATTGAACAGTTTTTATTTTGCCTATATGTCGATATGAAAACTCCCGAAAACGTCCTTATATATAAAATGAAATTTTTTTGTAAACGAAAAAATACATATTATATTTTGTATACGAATTCGAAAAATCTGTTTGACAGAATCCGTAAACAAACTTCTATAAAAAGGATGACATTGATTATTTACAAAGGAAAAGTCCCTGATGACAGCCAAGAACATTAATAAAGCTATATATTGATCGATTGTTCCATCACTCAAACAGAATTATTTGACCAGAAGTATAAATAAAAAGAAATGCTTATAGGATCTTAGTGATTTATGTCACATGAAGATCAATAGCATGGATTTAATACAAACAGTGTTATTATACTGGAACAATCGAGTTTCTATAATAATTGTTTGATCGTACTTTTTTGTCTATAAGAAAGTAATATGTTTCTTGCCGAAATAAATTAATTATATTGCGATGTTGTTACATTTAAAGAACATTTTAAATAACAAAAAGTAGTTGCATTTCTGGAATATTAAAGCCGTGGGGATTGGCCTTAAAGAGTAGTCAGAAACGACGAAAAAATGGTGCTTAGGGTGTGTGAGCCCCTAGCGACGGTTTGCATAGCGGGCTCTTTGCTTTGCAACAACAGCCCTTATCAGGGATATCCTTTTCAGGTTACTGTACATTTATGTTCTCATTGGCCTCCGTAAAGTGACCTAACTTTGGCCCAATTTCATATGTTTGGCTAACGATCCGATCAAATTACATGTAGGTAAATAATTATCACTCTTGGCTTCAAAATAAACCCTTTAAGGACATCGCTGGTGTCCTGGGTCAGTGCTCGACAGCGCGAGCTGTATAAAGTGCCTGTAAGTGCAGATTTGTTGGCCCCGTCATTAACCACAAACTTCAAACTACCTCCTATACCATTATTTTTCCATCATTACAACCCTACACCCATGTGGTCCGATATTTTGTTAAATCTCTTTACAAGCTACAAACATTGATTCAGATTTAAAAATGAAAACTTAGTGACATGTTCATCCAAGTGTAAATGGTAACTATTTTGCAAAAGGTCATGATAACTTTGATCAAGATTGTTTTCAATTAATTTAATTGTTGTATACAAATAATCAATTACTTACGTGACCTACGGAGATTTCTAAACATAAACTTTGTATGTTGTAGATAACGTGTATTTGATAGAAAGAGCGAGTAGTCTTTTTTATATTTTAAGCAGTCTTATATTACAGCCTTATCGTTTGTCATTATCAATTGATGATCAATCTCTATAACAATAGTCCTTGCTAATTCAACAAACATAGCATGTCATAGTAAGAAAGGCCCTGTCACACTAGACTGCGCTTTCAATGCGATTGCACGGCGTTGTTAAATTTAACAAAGCGCCTCCAAATCGCAATAAAAAATGTGATATTTTTGATGATAAAGAGACTTCACGGCGTCTTCATGGCGTCCACACAGCGATCATGGCGATGCTACGGAGCTTCCACTGCATTTTAATTGGCGATTGTTTGCGGTTGGACTGCCCTTCTATTGAGTTCTTTGCGCCTCCACTGCGCTTTTACGGCGCTCTCGCGGTGCCGAAATCGTTAAGCTCTTCTGCACACGCAGTATAAGCGCAGTAGAGACGCCGCTAAATCTCCGTACAAACGCCTCGGATAACCACCGCGTTCATTCGGTGTTCCTTTTGCGCTTTCAAGGCGCGCCTGTTGCATGTATGAGATTCTACTGAGTTGTTACGGCGTCCTTACTGTGATCCCACTGCGTTCTTATCATAACGTCGAGTGACGGCGTTTGTTTTGAGCATGCTCAAAATGCGCGCCGTCGGTCGTCGTTCTATGCGATGGCACAACGTTGCTATGGCGATGATGCGGCGATATTGCGATCTTACTGAGCTCACCACGGCGTTCTGAATTTTCTTTTGACGCCGCGAGAACGCCGCCATAGTGTGACAGGGGTTTAACTCTATATGCTTGTACCCTTAATACAACCAGAAATATCCGATAAAGGTATTTTGTAATATGTTTGTCAATCGTGTGTTAAATGTATTTATGTTTTTATATTTGTAACGCAACATTAAAACGTCAATGTCATATCTGATTACAATATTAGCAACAAAAATGTGAACTACTTGCGTTGAATTAAGTTGACAACGCAGGAATAAATCAACTCCCATAAAAAAACATTTTAAACAATAATTTTTAAAGGAATGACTTCGTATGTAACGATTACGGACAATTTTAGTTATGGAATTGACATAAAGAAAAGAGGTTTATTTGTTTAAATATGTATTATTCATAATTTATCATGAAATTAAAGATAATATTATGAAAGACAGTGACCTTCAAAATGTCTTTTTTATGAATACATTAAAAATACAATAAACGCATAATTATGTTTTTAATCATGTCGAAATAATATTGAAAGATAAACAGAATTAATGTAATTCAAAGTGTCTCAATATTTATTTTATGTGTAGAAACATCCAAATCTATAATTATTACTATAAATTTTATAGATATATCCAATATACACATAAGTAACTTCTTTCACAAAGTATATGGTATGGGAAGAATCTTTGTCGGCATAGCATAGTCATGAATGGTAAAACACCTACTGTCTATAGTCTATTTGAAGAATCTACGACTTAGTCTAGTAGAATAATTTTTGCATTAACCCAAACTCACTTTTCCCATCTTTTTCTATTGTAACCAAATATTTAAAATGACTAAAAATATCGCTGCACACACCACATGTCATGTATTTGAAATTTTATATTTATTCATACTCTCATGTGTCTATGTATTGATTGGAGATAATAAAGTAATGTTTCGATCTGTTCTGACAACTTAAAAAATCACATTTAACATCAGATTGAAATGAAGGTCAGAAACAAAGCTATGAAATATGCCACTTTTGTATCAAAGATTATGTCAATTGAAAATGTGTTTGAATTAAATCGTATACCCATAAATGCACAGTTCGGTAACCGAAGTGCAGATACTAATTACCTGTACTTAAGTTACCGCACTGATGTCAGGGATACAAATAGAACATGCTTGTTGATTGGCTGAAACGTGATTTTTGCCAATGATACTCAAGAGATTGAATATCAAAACACAAGTCTGATGTTTCGATGCCTTATATTACCTCTTAATCGTATCGCGCCCGGATTTTATATCGGTTAAAATCTTCTTTTTCGAAGTTATAATAGATCAGATTAGAGGGCATTGCGTGCGGCTTTATTTAAATATGTGTCCTTGTTGTTTGTTATGATAAATTTCTATATTATTATGTTAATACGTCAATATCATATTCAACAGTAACTGTTGGGTGGCTGTGAATTGTAAACAAGACAAATAATAATTAATAATTTCCATGAGTTAAGTGAGTGAGTAAATGAGTGAGTACATTAAAAATGGTAGGTAACTATAATGTATTCTTATCCTTAAAACATTCCATATTTTTGGGTGTTATACCGTACATGAATATTACAAATGCTTCCAATGTGCTTCATGAAATTTAATGCTTCAATAAATATAGGGGTAATTCTGTTATTACATTTCCGACAAAGGCAAAGCATAGACCTGTTGTTTTATTAGCATTATTATACCCCCACCACAAAATGTGGGGGGGGGGGAAACTATAATGGATTCGCTTTGTCGAGTCCGTCCGTCCGTCGGTCCGTCTCCATTATCGTGTCCGCTCTATAAATCCTATACCAATTGAAGGACTTTCTTCAAACTTACCTCAAATGGTCACCTTAACAAGGGGATGTGCGTTCTAGAACCTATGTTGCCCATGTGTCAGGTCAAGGTCGTAATTGAAGGTCAAATATTCAACAATCAAATATTAGACAGTATGTCGTGTCCGCTCTGTAAGTCCTACGCAAATTGAAAGATTTTCTTCAAACTTGGCTCAAATGTTCACCTCATCAAGGGGATGTGTAGAAACCATGTTCCCAATGTGTCAGCTCAAGGTCAAGGTCACAATTGAAGGTCAAATATCAAACAATTAAATATTAGACAGTATGTCGTGTCCGCTCTATAAGTCCTTCACTAATTGAAAGATTTTCTTCAATCTTGGCTCAAATGTTCGCCTCAACAAGGTAATGTGCAGAACCCATGTTGCCATTTTGCCGGCTTAAGGTCAAGGTCACACTTGGAAGTTTTAAAATTGACTTAGAAAATGTTCTTAAATTTTAACATGTAATTGAATATTTCTGAAACTAGCACAGGTATTTGCTTGATTGTTTGTTTGTTTTTTCATTTTACGCCTTTTCCCCAACAGTATTTCAGTCATATAGGCGGGTAGTTTCCTAACCATCGTTCCTGGAGAGTCACACCAGTTCTAGACTACCTTCCTCCGTGCTAAACTACCAAAATATCTCCCGGGGATCGAACCCACTCCAGAGAGGAGGCGACCACGGAGGCGGTGTATTTGCTTGAATCTTAAAAGATATATGAGGTGCTTGAAACTTAAAAGATATATGAGGTGTCACTTCTAAGATATGCAGGTGACGTTTCATAACTCTGTATTGCATTTTGACAAAGTTATGCCCCTTTTTAAGTCTTTCATTGAACGTCGCCTTTCCTTGTTGATCTTGTTTATCATATTTTAAATTTACATACAATCTAAATTTAAATTTATTTACTATAATATTTCATCAACCAGAACAGATATTTACTTGAATCTTAAAATGTATATAAATGACACAAGTTATGCCCCTTTTAGGCTGAGAAAATGTTCTGATATAACCATTAATACTTAAATGTTTCTGAAACTAGAACAGATATTCACTTGAAAATGTACAATATACAAGAGCGATCAGTAATCACATGTGTCGCCTCATGATGGCCAATTTCATGTTGGGACAAATTTTGTGACAGACGGACAGACAGACGAACAGTGCACAACTAGACTTGGTACTGATCATTCCTGTAAAGTTTGGATAAAATTGCACCAGTAGTTTATGAGGAGTAGTCCGGACAAGCTTTTGCGTATCTGGCAACACCAAAAATCATTCAACCAGAAAACCCGTGCAATATGCACAAGGACTTGAGCTACAGATCAATCTTGTAAAGTTTCATTGAAATTTCATTAGTGGTATAAGAGAAGTAGTCGGGACAAACTTTAAAGATAAAAATTATTGAAGGGCCATAACTCTGACAAAAATCATTGAACCGGAAAATGCTGACAATATGCACAACTAGACTTGATACTGATCATTCCTGTAAAGTTTGGATGAAATTGCACCAGTAGTTTATGAGGAGTAGTCCGGACAAGCTTTTGTGTATTTGGCAACACACAGAAAAAACCACCTTTTTATCAAAGGGCCATAACTCGGCCAAAAATCATTCAACCAGAAAACCCGTGCAATATGCGCAAGGACTTGAGCTACAGATCAATCCTGTAAAGTTTCATTGAAATGGCATTAGTGGTATAAGAGAAGTAGTCCGGACAAACTTTAAAATTAAAAATTATTAAAGGGCCATAACTCTGACAAAAATCATTGAACCGGAAAATGCTGACAATATGCACAACTAGACTAGAATCATTCCTGTAAAGTTTGGATGAAATTGCACCAGTAGTTTATGAGGAGTAGTCTGGACAAGTTTTGTGACGGACGGACGGACAGACAGACAGACAGACGGACAGACAGGCGACGGAGAAGTGATCCCTATATGTCGCCACTACTCCGTAGAGGCGACACAATAAAGGGTCACAAGTAAGCTCAGTATGCAAAGTTTTTCCACGCTTAATTAAATTTTGACAAAATTATGCTATTTCTCAACTTCACTGCTTTTGTTTGGTTTAGTACATTGGGAAAATGAAAGGTTATTTGTAACTGTTTCGAACATGATTTGACAATATATATTTATACTATTACCTGTACAATTTGTATTTTTTCACCAGGGATAATTTCTTTTTATGTATATATATTTCTGCCGCTAAAGTTATTCCATTAACCACCTTTTTAAGTCGTCTTCTGTCAAGGACATTGGTTGGGGTATGGATCGCATTCAGCGATAGTTTTAGTTTTACCTAATTTTTGTTCTTTGAAGTTTGTTTATGATGAAGATTGCGACCTTAAAATAGAAAAACGTTTTGGTCAGTTGATATATTGAACAATATAAAAAAGGCGTATAAATAACAGAACTTCGAAGCAAAAATATTAAAACAAGAGGCACATATTTTACAGGCATAATTTGAAACAGATATAAAAAAAGCATAAAATAATTATAAACTAGAAATGTGTCCATAGGACACGGGTGCCCCCACCGCGCCACTTTTCTGTCAATCTTTTTACTCAGTCAAGGGAAATAACTCTACAAATACTGGATAAATCCACAAGCGAAACCCCAGGTGCAAATCTTAATATGCTGAGCAACCTGCCCATAAGGTTTAATGACTATGTCAAATCCTTTTTGAGTAACTTGCGACAAGTTGAAAATTGCAAAAAATTTCTAAGTGAAGGGCAATAACTCTAAAAAATACTAAATAAATACAGACGAAAATACCCGATACACAACTGCACATGCTGATCAATATTCCTGTAAAGTTACATGACTCTAGGTCAAATACTTTTTGAGTAACCTGCGACACAAGTTGAAAATTGCAAAATTTTACTAAGTCAAGGGCAATTACTCTGAAAATACTAAAAATATCCACACAAAAATACCCAGGTGCACAACTACACATGCTGATCAACATTCCTGTAAAGTTTCATGACTCTAGGTCAAATACTTTTTGAGTTACGAGCGACACAAGTTGAAAATTGCAATATTTTACTAAGTCAAGGGCAATAACTCTAAAAACACTAAAAATATCCACACAAAAATACCCAGGTGCACAACTACACATGCTGGTCAACATTCCTGTAAAGTTACATGACTCTAGGTCAAATACTTTTTGAGTAACCTGCGACACAAGTTGAAAATTTCAAAATTTTACTAAGTCAAGGGCAATTACTCTGAAAATACTAAAAATATCCACACGAAAATACCCAGGTGCACAACTTCACATGCTGATCAACATTCCTGTAAAGTTTCATGACTCTAGGTCAAATACTTTTTGAGTTACGAGCGACACACAAGTTGAAAATTGCAATATTTTACTAAGTCAAGGGCAATAACTCTAAAAAACACTAAAATATCCACACAAAAATACCCAGGTGCACAACTACACATGCTGGTCAACATTCCTGTAAAGTTACATGACTCTAGTCAAATACTTTTTGAGTAACCTGCGACACAAGTTGAAAATTGCAAAATTTTTACTAAGTCAAGGGCAATTACTCTGAAAAATACTAAAAATATCCACACGAAAATACCCAGGTGCACAACTTCACATGCTGATCAACATTCCTGTAAAGTTTCATGACTCTAGGTCAAATACTTTTTGAGTTACGAGCGACACAAGTTGAAAATTGCAATATTTTACTAAGTCAAGGCAATAACTCTTAAAAACACTAAAAATATCCACACAAAAATACCCAGGTGCACAACTACACATGCTGGTCAACATTCCTGTAAAGTTTCATGACTCTTAGGTCAAATACCTTTTGAGTTACGTGCGACACAAGTTGAAAATTGCAAAATTTTACTAAGTCAAGGGCAATAACTCTGAAAATACTAAAATTATCCAGACGAAAATACCCAGGTGCACAACAACACATGCTGATCAACATTCCTGTAAAGTTTCATGACTCTAGGTCGCATACTTTTTGAGTTACATGCTACACAAGTTGAAAATTGCAAAATTTTACTAAGTCAAGGGCAATAACTCTGAAAATACTAAAATTATCAAGACGAAAATACCCAGGTGCACAACAACACATGCTGATCAACATTCCTGTAAAGTTTCATGACTCTAGGTCGCATACTTTTTGAGTTACATGCTACACAAGTTGAAAATTGCAAAATTTTACTAAGTCAAGGGCAATAACTCTGAAAACACTAAAAATATCCACACGAAAATACCCAGGTGCACAACTACACATGCTGATCAACACTCCTGTAAAGTTTCATGACTTTAGGTCAAATACTTTTCGAGTTACATGCGACACAAGTTGAAAATTGCAAAATTTTACTAAGTCAAGGGCAATAACTCTGAAAATACTAAAAATATCCAGACGAAAATACCCAGGTGCACAACTACACATGCTGATCAACATTCCTGTAAAGTTTCATGACTCTAGGTCAAATACTTTTTGAGTTACGTGCGACAAAAAAGTGAACGGACGGACGGACGGACGGACAAGGGTAAATCTAAATGCCCGCCACTAACGTGGGGGCACAAAAAGTAGAATCTGTTTTAAAATTGACAAATAAAACATTTAACACCTTATGACTTTCCCTACTACATAATCTTGATTCAAAGTAAAACTATCAGTATAGTATAAATCAAGTACCGAAATGATTGAAATTGTCAACTGTTTTTAGAGAATATTATAATATATCCATTGCGCTGTATTTCTGATCAGACCCCTCTTCCTAAAAACAATAACCATACTTTTATCTTATACCTATAAGCCCAATAAAGTGCAGTAATAATGTAATGTATTTAAACTATTTTATTAGTCTTCTGGTGATTTACTTAATAACAATGTCATCAGAATAAATGTAATATCATCTTAACCAGTTAAACCAGAATTATCATCATTTAATAAATACATTTCTTCTTTCTAAAACATAGAAAACAAAATTGGGGACATAAACTCCCCTTGTTTAAGACCAATGACCATTCAGAGAAATATGAATATGACTTACAGCCTCTAATTCGTGTTTTACATACCGTTAAAAGTTTCCGCGGACACCAATTTTGTAAAGTTTATTCCATAAACCATTGCGATAAACACCATCAAAAACTTTTTGAAAATCTATAAAGGCACATACAAGACGTCCACTTACCATTTTATATTTTATTAACAACAGCGCATCTAAAAAAAGCATCAACTGTAGAGCTAACCTTCCTAAATCAATATTTTTTCATTTTCTTTTGATCATTTTGTCAATCTACTATTCAAAACACATGTAAATGTCTTCGAAAAACAACTATAGCAAATGTAGGGTCATTATTTTCGCAAAAGCCTTCGGCTTTACATGTATACATAGCATGATAGTTGAGACAATAGTAATGCGAGACGCACTTTAAAAATGAAACGGGAAACCCCAATCACGTGACCGCTCCATTCCCCGGAAGTGTAAATCAGCTGATTGTCATTATGATTTTTGCGCTGGTATCGCGTAGACGTTCAAACAACACGTGTTTACAGGAGTTGTTTGTAATTATTTTTGACTTCTTTTACGTTCTTTCCTGTTTAACAGGGTATGGTTTTGTATTTTATTGCCGTATATTTTTTTATTTACTTTTAATGTTGTCGAGCTTTCTATGGACGTAGTCCTTAGAATTATAACGAGCTCGAGTGAGGGCGAAGAACCCCACGCTAAAATAACCCTAGATAATTCGAGTTCTGAGGGGTAATTTTCTGGATTTGAACATAATGCTCTTAATTTGGAAGCATTTAAAACAGTTGTGTCCGGAAAACCGAATGATACTGTTAAGTCCGTTTTTGTTAGGGCTGGGAAGGCCAAACTATCAAAAGATAAGGGGAGGAAAGGTAAAAATTGTAAATCTTCTCAGAAAGAAAGTAATTATTTTTGACTTCTTATACGTTCTTTCCTGTTTAACAGAGTAGGTTTTTGTATTATATTGCCGTATATTTTTTATTTACTTTAACTGTTGTCGCGCTTTCTATGGACGTAATCCTTAGAATTATCATGAGCTCGAGTGATGTCTAAGAATCCCACGCTAAATTATACCTAGATAATTCGAGTTCTGAGGGGTAATTTTCTGGATACTGCTCTCTTGATTTGGGAGCATTTGAAACAGTTGTGTCCGAAAATCCGAATGAGACTCTTAAGTCCGTTGTTGTAAGGGTTGGGTTCAAGCCCAAATTATCAAAAGATAAGGGGAAGAAAGGTAAAAATTGTAAATCTTCTCAGAAAGAAAGTAACAAAGTAATTTAAAAAGGCAGTAAAAAGGCTACTAAGGCTAGTAAAGGTAAAGAAAACAAGCTTGGTATAGAGAATTTATCTCAGAAGGATATTGATAGCCTCAAGAAAAAGCTTGGTTTCCCTATACTTGAAAATTTTGAGGATGAATCTCAATTTATTCCAGATTATGATAATTTTGTAGATGAAAATTTTGACCCGACTCATCCCCCAAATATAAATATGCTAGGGGGTGTGGACGGTAACTTGCACTTTCCAGGACCGTCCATGAACAGGCTCAATCAAACCGAGCCTGCAACATTTTCAATTTTGCCGTGTTGGGCTTTCTTTAGGGATTCTGTTTTTCTCTATTTTGAGGTGAACAGTTGAGATATTTCTGATTCGAAATTTGCTTTTTCACAGCAGAAGAAAGTCTCTGCAAATAAAGATATGTCAGTCATAAAAAATGTTGCAAGCTATGTCTGGTGATGACCTCCAATATTCCAAAATTGTGCCCACCTACCGTCAATCAAGAAGTATGGAAAATGTTTAGAAAAGAAGTTTAAGAGTTTAGAGGTGCAACGATACCTTTCGATGCATCGAAAACCGGTTTTATGAGCGCCGATTCGATTCCCGATACCAACTGTAACATTTTCGATTCGATTCCCCACCCACAAATAAACATGGAAAAAAGTGAGAGTTTTAGTCTTTCCCTTCGCGCTTCATCACGTTACATACGAATGGCCAGTTAAAACTCGGTCATCCAATCAGTGGGAGCGTAATGTTTTATTTTCGGCAAACAAGTCAAAATGGCTACCAACATCAATGTTGATAAAATAAAATTAAAAAATCCTCCAAAAAATTAAAATCAAAAGTTTGGGAACATTTTGGGTTTCGGGAAGGCCAGGACACGGATAAAGCTACTTGCAAAATATGCTTTACGGACGTGTCATATCCAAAGTCCTGCAGTACGTCATATGAAACGAAAACACGATCATGGATGTGAATTTGTTTTGTAAGCTCTATCCGTGTCCTGGCCTTCCCGAAATAAGTTTGATTAGTACTACAGTAAGTAGGCATATTTGGAATTGATGATTATTTCTTTAGTCAAGTGTGAAAAAAGTGATAATTTCATGAATTTCATTTTTTCTGTATTGTTTACTAGACTAAGAAGTATTGTGTGACAACACTGGCATTAGGAATGATTATTAATTTTACATATTATGGGAATTAATTTATAGACAGAATATCTGAATATTCATTTTACATATTATGGGAATTATAAACAGAATATCTCAATATCAGTTCTGACAACCTTGTGAAACTTTGTTCATTATTATTTACTTTACAATTTACATACTTTGTTAAATTTCCAGTCAGTAGTCAGCAGAAGGTATCTGTGATAGTCATGTTACTGAGATTAATGATTATTTGCCTGATTAAAATTATTTTCCAAATAGACAAAAGCTTTTTATTCTCATAAACACAATTATTAAGTCAAATAAGTTTATATAATAGTTATATTACAACAGAAAAGCAAAGCACTAGGTTGAAGGCCACTCACTTTTGGAACAGACAAGCAGAATTATATACCAAAGATAAATTAGTAATCAAAAAAGTATCGAATCGAAAAAAATCGAATCGAAGTGTCTAAAATCGAAATCGAATCGAATCGTTTATTTGGTGTATCGTTGCAGCCCTATAAGAGTTATGACCGCATGTTGGTCGATATTCAAAATCTTGTTGCAACAGGTATTGTACCTGTTATTACATTGGCTGGAATCATGGGTGAAAATATATATCAGAAGGCTAAAGAATACATTTCTGATGCTTTAACTATATTCGATCAGGTTCAATATCAGTTATCTTTAAGGCGTGGATACATTATATGTCCTAACCTAAAAAAGAAATATAAAAATGTTTGTAATCAGTCTACCCCAATAACTTGATTGGGGATGATATAACCAAGGAAATCAGAACTTGTGATACTGGTATTTCTCTTGCGTTTTCGAGGTATGATAATAGACCTTTCCGAGGTAGACCTAGTGCTGCAAATAGATATCCTTACCCTAGAAGACAGCATCCTTACCCGCCTACATGACCGAAGTACTGTTTGGAAAAGGCGTAAAATGAAACAAACAAAGAAACAAACAAACAAAGAAAGAAACAGCATCCCTACCAGCAGTATGGTCCTGGTAATCTATTCAATAACATGTACTATCAGTCTGGTTTTAATAGAGGTCGTAGCACCCAGTTCAGGGCAAGAAAACCCCCAGTAGCAACAGTTATTTCTGCAAGTGTCCCAAACGAGTAAGCCAGGTAGAAAAAATTACAGTATTTCGAACATGTTTGGGAGAATTTTACTAAACATCCTAAATGGTTTTAAATTTTCAAAATCAAAAACTCAATGTGTTCATTTTTGTCGATTGCGGAAACACCATAATGACCCTGAACTTTACATATCTGGTTCTAAAATTCCAGTAGTTGATGAAGCTAAGTTTTTAGGAATTATATTTGATAAAAAACTTTCTTTTATACCACATATTAAACATTTGAAAACTAAATGCCTAAAAGCTTTAAATTTACTTAAGGTTTTATCAAGTACAAATTGGGGATCAAATTCTTCCACATTACTGAAATTATACAGAAGTCTTATCCGATCAAAATTAGATTATGGTTCTGTAGTATATGGGTCTGCAAGAAAATCATATCTTCAAATGCTAGATACCATACATCACCAGGGTTTACGTTTAGCTTTAGGTGCTTTTCGCACTTCACCTGTAGAAAGTCTATATGCGGAAGCTGGGGAACCATCGCTTCATCTTCGTCGAAAAAAGCTATCACTTCAATACCCAACTAGAATTTCATCTAATAGCAAAAATCCAGCTAAAAATATTATTTTCAAACAAAGTTATACAGAAAAGTTTGTTAACAAACCAAAGGAAATTAAACCATTAGGCCTTCGTTTAAAAGATGATTTAGATAAACTTAAAATTAATCCAGACAGTATCCTTCAAAATGACGAGGAGGATGTTCCACCTTGGACTTATAATTCCCCGAAAATAAATATTAACCTTTCAAATATAAAAATGTCATCAAATTCACCTGAATACTTCAAAGAGAAGTTTCTAGCAATTAAGGAAGAACATGAAGATTTTATACATATTTATACGGACGGTTCAAAAGAATGTTGCAAAGTAGGTGCGGCTGTGTTTGAAAATAATTTTACATCTAGTATGAGGTTACCAGATAATGCATCAACTTTTACTGCTGAAGCAAAAGCTATCGATTTAGCATTATCATACTAGTACATAGCACAGCATACCCACGATAAATTTGTGATATTTTCTGACTCGCTTTCTGTTTTAATATCCATTAAAAATAAAAAATCTGACAATATCATGGTAAAGAAACTTCTTTTACGATTTCATGATATACTAAAAACAAAATATGTTAATTCATATTGGATTCCAAGTCATGTAGGAATAAGAGGAAATGAAAAAGTAGATGCTTTAGCTAAACAATCATTAAATTTTCAAAAAAACTGACTTATTGTTACCTGCATGTGATTTTAGACCGGCTATAAATAAACTCGTATCGTCTGAATGGAAAGCAAACTGGGACAATGCCGTTTTTAATAAACTTCACGATATAAACCCATCTCTTGATGTGTCACCATCTCTATCTCTGTCGAACCGCCGTGATCAAACAGTTCTTCTTCGATGCCGAATTGGACACACTAAAATTACCCACTCTTATCTCCTTACAAATGACAATGCCCCTTTCTGTGTAGGTTGTAATGAAAATTTTACTGTCAAGCATTTTCTTCTTGAATGTCATGATTTTTCACAGGCCCGTAATAGATTTTATTCTGTAAATTCACTCAAAGACCTTTTTAATACAATTCCACCAAAAAACATAATTGATTATTTGAAAGAGATAAACTTGTATTCTAGGATCTAATTGGTTCGTTTCTATTGTCATTAACAAAGTTTTACATAACATTTTAAGCCTTTAATAGCATTCGGCACGATATGGCCAGTTATGTGTTGACGTGCCGTAAAAATCAAAACAAACAAACAAACTAAACATCCTTGGATTTTACAAACTGTTAAAGGTTATAAAATATATTTTGATCAAATTCCTTTCCAAGATAGAGTTCCTTTTGAAATTGGTTTTTATCGAGAACAATGAGCAGTTGTTGATAATGAGGTTAAAATGTTACATGAAAAAGGGGCTTTTGTCCCTTCCTTCCCAGAAGAGAGAGATTTTATTTCATATATTTTTATTGTGCCAAAAACAAATGGTAAATTTCGGCCTATAATAAATTTGAAAAAATTAAATAAATTTGTCAAATACGAACATTTTAAACAGGAATATCTCAAAAACTGTGTTAGACCTTATCCAACTTAATGATTAATTTACATCGTTAGATCTTGCTGATGCATATTTTTTAGTTCTTTTTCATTCTGATTTTCAAAAATATCTAAAATTTCATTGGAAAGGATCAGTTTGGAAATTTGTTGTTCTACCTTTTGGTCTTATTCTAAAGCCTATTTTTGCCTGGCTTAGACACCAAGGTTTCGTTGTTCTTATTATATTGATGATTCTCTGAATATGAGACAGAATAGAGAAATTTGTTTCCAAATACACATCTTATTTGCGATACTTTGAGCTCATTGGGCTTTACAATAAATGAAAAGGAATCTGTTATTATTCCTACACAGATAATAGTACTTTTTGGTTTGATTTTAGACTTGGTACGTTTTAAAGTTTTTCCCCTTTGTGGGCCTATTATTATTTTCTTTGAATTCCTAATCAGTTACAAATTATTTATCATTGAATGATTAACGTGTCGTTGCCCTGTCCTTTTTATGTTTGGGGTCCGCCTGGGCTCCTTAACATTGGTTATTGTTGCTGGGTCATGGGGGGTTGCGTTCATTGAACGCCGCCTTTCCTTGTTGATCTTGTTTTTCATATTTCTCACAGAAGAAAAGATTATAAAAAAGGCACACTATCTGTTTCAACAATCTGTTGTGTTAGTGCAAGAGTGAGCATCTTTTTTTTTGGTTTGGTAATTAATGCCTTTTATGCCGTTTTAGAGGCCCCACTTCATTACCGTTCATTAGAAAGAAATAAAATCTGTGGTTTAGGTTCAGATAATAATTTTCAAAATAAAGTTCAGCTTTTTGAGGATAGTAAACAAGAATTGATTTGGTGGTGTGATTATATCAAAACAAAAAATGGAAAGCCAATACAACCATGAAAGATAGATTTTATGTGTAGGACGGATTCATTGCTTTAAGGATGGGGTTGTGTTGATCTGTTTTCTAATGAGTCGGCACAAGGTCGCTGGTCGGTTGATGAATCTAAAAACCACATAATATTTTAGAATTGACAGTAATTAAGTTTGCTCTTCAATCTTTATAATATAATTGCATGATGTTCACATAGAATTTCAAAGTGACAGTGTAACAGCAATGAAGTATTTACATGACATGGGTGGTACGACCTCATTATGTTTAGATAGTTTGGCAGTGGTGTCTTGATAAAATATTTTCATTTCTGCTTCTTTCATAGCTGGGAAAATACTACAGCAGATTTTTGTTCAAGATTTTTTTCTGATAGCACTGAATGGATGCTTAAACCTGTAACTTTTAATAGGCTGTGTAAACATTTCTATTTGCCTGATATTTATTTTTTTTGCATTAGAATAAATAAGCAATTAAGTAAATTTGTATCTTGGTTCCCATAACCAGGGACGTTTTTCTATGATGCCTTTTCAAGATTATAGCAATGTTTCTTGCCAAATATTTACCCACCCTTTTATCTCATTGGTAAAATTATAAACAAAGTCAATGAAGATAATCTTGAGAAAGCACTTTTAATTTTGTCTTTTTGGAAATCTCAACCCTGGTTTCCTTTAGTGTTGCACAGTATGATTTCTTTTCACAACACAAAGATGTACTGACATTGGCTCACAGCGTATCTCCACATCCTCTAGGGAAGTCATTGCATTTGATTGGAGTAATTATCTCAGAAAATCAATCATGAATAGAAACATTTCACCAGAAGCTATCGAGGTTATCTTACAGGCATGGAAACCAGGAACAAGAAAACATATGGTTTGGCATGGCAGCGATGGTATACAGTATAAAAATCCTTTTTGCACAACAGAATTTGAAATAATGAATTATTTGTTTTCATTATATCGTGATAAGAAATCTTATTATGTTTTGAATACCCATAAAGCTATGCTTTTACAGACTTTATCCTTATTTGGTAATTCTTGGTGCAGTAATACTGTTGTTATTTCAAAGTTTATGAAATATGATAAACAAGATCGACAAGGAAAGGCGGCGTTCAATGAACACAGTTCATTGCAGTTCATTGCAAGTTTATTTTTCATCGTAACCCCCCTACATCTAGGTATATACATGGGATGTTACAGTGGTTTTGAATTTTTTAAAGTCACTTTTCCGTTTACAAACTTTAACTTTGAAATTGATAACTTTAAAGGTTGTAGCCTTAATTGCTTTGTGTTGTGCTCCTAAGGCCCATAATATGGTTTCCTTGAATTTGGATAATTGTTGTTATAAAGATTCTGATTTTATCTTTTTCTTTCCAGGTTTGTTAAAAAAATATAGATTAGGTAGATCTAATGTTTTTTCTTTAAGATTCAACATTTCAAGGAAGAACCATTATGTGTTATGCATATATTATTGCATTATATTAAGGCTACTTATGTATTGAGAAAGTCAACACAGCTGTTAATATCTTATGTTACTTTTGAGAAGGTAACAACTAGCACTGTAGCTAGGTGGTTGAAATCTGTGCTAGATCTTCTAGGTAATGATAGTGGAATTTTTAAGGCACACTCCCTCAGATTAGCCTCTGTATCAGCAGAATTTAGAAAGTGTTCTCTTAAGTCTATTTGAGATACTGCAGACTGGAAGTCAGATAGTAATTTTTATAAATTCTATTAAAGATCGGTACTTGAAAATAGGGACATGTCCTTCGCACAAAGGCAGTTTTATCTTGAAACTTTGGTTTTTTGTTGTTGAAAATTCTGATTTTCTTTGATAGATATTAAAGCGAATGTAGAGATTACAGTATCTTGAGTATGTCTTAATAAATTTGTTTTTGAGAGGGAATTTTGTGTTTGTGCAGTTTTATCCTTTGATGAGATAAGACAGGTTTCCCATTGTTGAGAGATTAGGCGTTTGGTTCTGCGTCCTGTGAACGTTGCCTTTGCCTTGTTGATCTTTATTATTGCTTTTTTTTGTTGACAATAACTTTAAAGATGCTAAGTATACATGTAAAGCCGAATGCTTTTGCGAAAATAATGTGCCCTCATCCAAGCCCTGGTGATGGATGAGGGGCATTATTGAAGTAAAAGCCGGAGGCTGAGTATGTATACTCCCTACCTATTTTTCTTGTACCCTACCCTTAATGTGTATTCGTCAACAAAGCTATTCTTTAAGCTATGACAATCAGCTGGTTTACACTTCCAGGGAATAGAGCAGTCATGTGATTGGGATTTCCGGTTTCATTTTTAAACTGCATCTCAAGTAACTATTGTCGCAACTATCATGCTAAGTATACATGCTCAGCCTTCGGCGTTTACTCCAAAAATGCCCCTCATCTATCACCAGGGCTTGGATGAAGGCTCATCTTTCTTCAGGAATGGTACAGTATTACTTTTCATCCGTGCATCTGTGAAAAGGCCAGAGTTCAGAATGCCAATAAAAATATATAAAAATAGCGAACAAATTTATAAAAACTTATTTTATAACTGGTCACCTGCCTTATTTTTCTTTAAATAACAAATAACACAATTTATCTCATCAACTGTTATAGGTTCGTCTAGTTCCCCTACTGAAACATTAAAAAATTTCACAAAATTCACGGTCGGCATGACAGACATTTGGCAAATAATAACTAAGGGTAGAAAACTGTTTATAAAGATTTTCTATGGAAATACTATTCTTATGTATCGTCTTTTTAGCAAACAATTTTCAAAAGTCCTTAGGTTTACAGTGTTCAATATTACTTTTTACGTTCTTCTTTTTAAAGGGAGACACATGCAAAATTTTCGTTTCTTCGTTTTGACTTTATCATTCATTATTCTGTAAATGTCCTAAAAATGAATGCACTAGACAGTCACAGGGACAAAACTTTTCTCCTTATAAAGAATAAGATAGTGGTTTCCTAACTTTACCCACGTGGGTCAGGCTAGACCGTTAAGATTTTACAAAAGTTCTCACAGTGAGCTCTGGAAACGTTTAAGAACATGTCAAATGAATGTTTGCTTGTTTGTTTGTTTCATTTTTACGCCTTTTCCCAAACAAATGAATGATTTAGGTTTGTTTTAATCAAACAATACCAACAATATCTGTTATTGTAACTTCCAGGGTTTGTGCGAGTCACATGACTAGTTTTAAAAATGCTCGGTGATTCTGTCGGTGTCTAAATTTATATATCTATAGATATACTTACGCTTCAAATCTAAAATATATAGAACTCATACAGAAATTCATGCTTGGACTTTAAACAAATGACATTTTCGCGTGATTTGAGTACATACAATAATTTTAACATTGTTGTCATTTATTTGCCTGTGTATCCCTTTAACGACATGTTTATTAAATCTCTTTATTATTACACATTTCTAATCTATTTACATCATTTTTACACATATCATATGTTACTTTGTATATACAATATGATAAACAAGATCGACAAGGAAAGGCGGCATTCAATGAACGCAGCCCCCATCCGACCCAGCAACAAGCGTCAGCGGCAAGGAGCCCAGGAGGACTCCAAAGAAAAACAGGACAGGGCACAAGGCAGAGTACGGGCAGGCAAACCACTACATCAGAATACATAATTAGTAACTTATAAGGAACTAAAACAAAACAAATAAATGATTTAATATAAGGCCCATTATGTCAAAAGGCACAGGGGAAGGGGACATGAGACACGGGGAAGGGGGGGGGAATAAAATAAATAAAAACTAGGGACAAGGGAAGATACTTACCGTAGACGAGAAACAACAAGAGACACGAGCAAAAGTGTCACCAAATCAGTATAAAAACAACATAGACATACATCTGAGGAACACAGAGGGGCGCCGCCTTGGAACGGTCAGCAGCATAATAATGACTACTGGGGAGTTTAAACCGGTTAATGGTGCACCAAACCTCGCTCTTAGCCCCACCATGTTCCTATAAACGAGACAGTGTAAATAAAATGAATCCCCGCCAAGTGAAATTCTCACAGTTGTTATGGTTACAAAAGGTTAAATAAGTAAAACACCAAAATGATCATGTAGAAACATATAAAAGTAAACCCAATGACCATAACAAAAGTACTCGATGTCTTAAAGGAAGACAGAGCAACAAGAAAATCACCTACAAGGGCCCGACGAAGCAAGACAGAAGACAAACATTAAGGCAATTCAGTCCCAAAGGGCTTTAAGAACTGTCCATCATATAGTCTCCCACTTGGCCCGTCAGATGTAATCAAAAGAGGAAAGCGTAGTGTCCAACTGTAAATGGGTTGAACACTAAGCATGCGGTATGTCTTAAGATAGTAGGGTCATAACCCCTTTTAATAAAACGTTTTATAATTTTAGTAAACACAACAGAAAAATTACAATGACCCAAGATCTTACGAAGTTTGTAAACAACATCACCGTAAAAATCAGGCTGGCTAATCCCTTGTCGCAGAAGTGTTTTTAGATCACTATTGAATTTTGAAATTAAATCAAAGTTACGATTGTAAAATTTTGTAAAATATTTACGTAATTTATAATAGCGGTAGCCCTGTTTTAATAGCTTACCGGTAATGAAAATATTTCGCTCGTTAAAATCCTTTACGTCGCTACAAGCTCTAGCAAATCTAATTAACTGAGATATATAAACTCCGTAAGATGTTGCGTGCGGTACGTCTCCATCCAAATGAGGATAATTTACTATACTAAAATCAAAGTCATCTCTTTTATCATAAATTTTCGTGTGAATCGAATTGTTTTTGATAGTGATATGAAGATCCAAAAATGATGTAGTTAAATTTCAAGAATTCGTTTTATTAAGTTGTAGCTCCGTAGGATAAATATTAGACACCATTTGATCAAAAAACGAATTATCTAAATTAAAAATGTCATCAAGATATCTGGAAGTGTTATTAAATGCTGATATAACATCTTGTTGTGTATTTTCAGAGAGACTTAACATAAAATCTCTTTCATAGCAATACAAAAACAAATCGGCGACCAGGGGTGCACAATTAGTACCCATAGGAATTCCTATAATTTGTTTGAATAGGGTATTACCAAAGACTTAAGACTAAAAACTTAAATATACCTATTTTGAACGTTTTTAGTCTTAAGGGGTTGGTTCTTGTTGCTGGGTCATATGGGGGTTGCGTTCATTGAACGCCGCCTTTCCTTGTTGATCTTGTTTATCATATTTTAAGGGATTCTTATTTTCTCTATTTCATCAAACCACTCAGCCTTTGTAGTATGAAGCAATTTAAACAACTTGCTTCGAGAAAACGTTCTTTATTAAAATGTCAAACACATTTCAAACAGAAAAGACGCATAGAATATTTTCGAAAGAAAGGGTTTATTATTGCAATATATCACATTTTATGACAGACACAAATGCATGGAAAAAACTAAAAAACAGTATGTTTCACATTTTAGGTCTTATATAAAGAACATGAAAAAGAATAGAGCTTTTTAAACATAAAGCACGATTTCAATTTTAGTCGTAATCCGGTTGCTAAACAAGGAAACCGTTTCTTTCGCGTGCAAAAATGAAATGTTCCCAAATGTTCTTTCAATGAAGTTTCTTTTTCTGCTATGTGCATAATTTAAACGTTGATGCGTTTGAATTTTTAACAAAGACAATGTAATATAATTGTATAAAACAAACACAATACTTAAAAGGTATCCTAAAACCTGATGTATTAGAACGATTTTAAATTAGTTCTTACAAGTTAATTTTTAAACGATTAGTGCATCTAGGTTTCGAACCATAGACCTTTAGATCGGAAGTCCCGGACCTATACCAATACACCACGCCCTACTGACTTGTAAAATCAACAAATATATCTATATATTCGTTAGATACTAGTGTTTATCCGATGGCCTTTACGAAAGTTAATAAAGTAACAGGTCAATATTGTTGGGCAATGATCATTCCAATATACAAATGTCTCATTTTATAAATACAGTACAAAGCAAAAGAAACCTTAATAAACAGTGGAACTTCTACCATTATAACTTCAAATATTTATGTAAGTTTGTTTAGGAAATGCGCTTGTCATCTTTTTTTTTGGGTCTGAAGATAGTCATCTTGGTACGTTTAGTATTTCTATCATTTATTTAAGAACCATTTTGTGCATATAGAAATATTTATTGATGTTTGGTTTTGCGAGTGATTTTCAAACTGAGCAGTTGAAACAATGTAAATGCCACTTGTTTTCAATAAAAAATACCTAAGATTATTTTTAGAATTTCATTTCGCGTCTATCGAATATATTCATATCAAACAAGCAACAAAATCAGTTAACTAAAGATTAAAAAACCAAAATCACTATTTACGCCATATTCTGTTTTTGTTTTTTTACATTTAATTAAATGTGATTCTTATTGCTGCTAATTGGTCATAACTAACATAATCAAATCAAAAGATAGATTTACTTAATATATGTTTCATACACCGGAAAAGTAAAACATGTGATGATGCAGTATTGTGGCAATTAAAGTTTATCTTAATAGAGTTCAAAAAGTTTCCAAAAAAAAACGAGACAGTGTTTTTAATCTAAGGTAACAGCAACTGTTAAAATATAATGCCTTTCAAATTAAACAATGCATCAAATATGTGCATATTGAATTCTATTATGATATTGCTTTTATCATGTTATGTTCATTAGTTTAATTAAGTCCATGTATTAATAAACTTGAAATGGCCAGTTATTTGTTGACGTGTCCTAAAAATCCAAACAAACAAATAATAAACTTCAATGTACCAAGTGAAACCAATATTCAAACGCTAATATAAATTCCTCATAAACAAATAGTGTTGAATCGAGTTGCCATATATAGCCTTTAAATGCAAAACTTTAGGGTTAATTTTATTTTAAAATAATAAAATAAACAAGAGGGCCATGATGGCATTGAGGTCGCTCACCTGTATAGAGGCCCCCGGAGCGGGGCCAGTTTAAACCCCAGGGCTTTTATTTGAACAAACTTGGAAGACACCCATTAGAAGATGTTTCATGATGTTTAGTTTTTACTACACACATATAATGAAAAACAATGACCTGCCCCCCCCCCTTCCCCCTCCGGCAGGGCCAATTTTAACCAAAGGGCTTTTATTTGAACAAACTTGGTAGACACCCATAAGAAGATGTTTCATGCTAAATATCTAAGCTCTAGCCCATTGGGTTTTTTAAAAGAAGATTTTTTATGTTCTTACTATACACATATAAGGAAAATCAATGACACCGGGGCGGGGCCAATTTTGACCCCAGGACTTTTATTTGAACAAACTTTGTAGACACGCACTAGAAGATGTTTCATGCTTAATATCTAAACTCTAGCTATTTGGGTTTTTTCAAAGAAGATTTTTGAAGTTTTTGCTATACACATATCAGGAAAATCAATGACCCCCGGGGCGGGGCCAATTTTGACCCCAGGGCATTTATTTGAACAAACTTGGTAGACACCCATTAGAACATGTTTCATGCTATATATCTTAGCTCTAGCTCTTTGAGTTCTTTAAAATAAGGTTTTTAAAGTTTTTACTAAATGCATATAGGGGAAATCAATGACCCCCTGGGGCGGGGCCAGTTTTGACCCCAGGGCGTTTATTTGAACAAACTTGGTAGACACCCATTAGAAGATGTTTTATGCTAAATATCTTAGCTCTAGCTCTTTGGGTTCTTTAAAATAAATTTTTTTAAGTTTTTACTATATGCATATAGGGAAAATCAATGACCCACTGGGGCGGGGTCAATTTTGACCCCAGGGCTTTTATTTGAACAAACTTGGTAGACACTCACTAGAAAATGCTTCATGCCAAATATCTAAGCTCTAGTTCTTTGGGTTTTTTAAAAGAAGATATTTAAAGTTTTTTCTTTCGGTTGCCATGGCAACCAGAGTTCTGCATGGAATTAAATTCTTTGAACAATTTTTAAAGGTGACCACCAAAGAAACATTCCTGTAAAGTTTGGATGAAATTGGCTTAGAGGTTTATGAGGAGATGTCATTTAAAGTAAAAGTTTACGGACGGACGACGGACGGACGCCGGACGAAAAGCGATCACAAAAGCTCACCCTATCACTTTGTGACAGGTGAGCTAAAAACAGTCCACTTTCATTTACCGCTAGTAAGTAAAGTCGTTCACTCAACAAAGCTAGCACGCACTACCAGATAGTAATGTCGTGGTAATAAGTAAGGTAATATTGTGAGCTTAATCTCCCAAGATTTACAAAAAAAAAAACAACAATTCCATCAACATTGTCAATAGCACATTTTTGTCATCATTTTTTTTCGGAGTGATTATTTGACGCAGTGTCTACATTTACCGAATCTAAATTAATCAAGATAGCTATAATGCTAACGTTAACAGGGATATAATCAACGTTTTAATTAATAAATACAAGCAGGAAACAATAGATAACATGCAATGAAGCAGGCAGTATTGTTTGTTATCCAAACCATTATAAATGAATATATTTGTACTTATCTTTATCACGTTATCAAAGATTTTATAGGATATTGTTAATTGTTCGTTGTAGGCTTTGTTTGTTTGTTTGTTTGGATTTTTACGGCACGTCAACACATAACTTGCCATATCGTGCCGAACGCTATAATAGGCTAAAAATGTTATGTAAAACTTTGTAAGTGACAATAGAAATTAACCAATTAGATCCTAGAATACAAGTTTATCTCTTTCAAATAATCAATTATGTTTATTAATGGAATTGTATTAAAAAGTTCTTTGAGTGAATTTACAGAATAAAATCTATTACGGGCCTGTGAAAAATCATGACATTCAAGAAGAAAATGCTTGACAGTACAATTTTCATTACAGCCTACACAGAAAGGGGCATTGTCATTTGTAAGAAGATAAGAGTGGGTAATTTAGTGTGTCCAATTCGGCATCGAAGAAGAACTGTGTGATCACGGCAGTTTGACAGAGATAGAGATGGTTACACATCAAGAGATGGGTTTATATCGTGAAGTTTATTAGAAACGGCATTGTCCCAATTTGCTTTCCATTCAGATGATACGAGTTTATTTATAGCCGGTTTAAAATCACAAGCAGGTAACAATAAGTCAGTTTTTTTTTAAAATTTAATGATTGTTTAGCTAAAGCATCTACTTTTTCATTTCCTCGTATTCCTACATGACTTGGAATCCAATATAATTTAACATATTTTGTTTTTAGTATATCATAAAATCGTAAAAGAAGTTTCTTTACCATGATATTGTCAGATTTTTTTACTTTTAATGGATATTAAAACAGAAAGCGAGTCAGAAAATATCACAAATTTATCGTGGGTATGCTGTGTTATGTATGACAATGCTAAATCGATAGCTTTTGCTTCAGCAGTAAAAATTGATGCATTATCTGGTAACCTCATACTAGATGTAAAATTATTTTCAAACACAGCCGCACCTACTTTGCAACCTTCTTTTGAACCGTCCGTATAAATATGTATAAAATCGTCATGTTCTTCCTTAATTGCTAGAAACTTCTCTTTGAAGTATTCAGGTGAATTTGATGACTTTTTTATATTTGAAAGGTTAATATTTATTTTCGGGGAATTATAAGTCCAAGGTGGAACATCCTCATCGTCATTTTGAAGGATACTGTCCGGATTAATTTTAAGTTTATCTAAATCATCTTTTAAACGAAGGCCTAATGGTTTAATTTCCTTTGGTTTTTGTTAACAAATTTTTCAGTATAACTTGGTTTGAAAAAATAATATTTTTAGCTGGATTTTTTCTATTAGATGAAATTCTAGTTGCGTATTGAAGTGATAGCTTTTTTCGACGAAGTTGAAGCGATGGTTCCCCAGCTTCTGCATATAGACTTTCTACAGGTGAAGTGCGAAAAGCACCTAAAGCTAAACGTAAACCCTGGTGATGTATGGTATCTAGCATTTGAAGATATGATTTTCTTGCAGACCCATATACTACAGAACCATAATCTAATTTTGATCGGATAAGACTTCTGTATAATTTCAGTAATGTGGAAGAATTTGATTCCCAATTTGTACTTGATAAAACCTTAAGTAACTTTAAAGCTTTTAGGCATTTAGTTTTCAAATGTTTAATATGTGGTATAAAAGAAAGTTTTTTATCAAATATAATTCCTAGAAACTTAGCTTCATCAACTACTGGAATTTTAGAACCAGATATGTAAAGTTCAGGGTCATTATGTTGTTTCCGCAATCGACATAAATGAACACATTGAGTTTTTGACTTTGAAAATTTAAAACCATTTTCTATTGCCCACTTTTGAATTTTATCTAAATTTTGTTGAAGTTGCCGTTCAATTGTTCTCATACTTTTCGATCGATGGCAGATAAGAAAATCGTCTACATATAGAGAACAATCTATGCCTGGTGTAAGAGCGCTAGCAATATTGTTTATTTCAAGGCCAAAAAGTGTAACAGAAAGTATGCTTCCTTGAGGAACACCTTGTTCTTGTTGGTGGTGTTGAGAAAAAGTTGAACCAAGTCTTACTTTAAAGTGCCTTTCGTTTAAAAATCCAGAAATGAAAAGAGGAAGTCTGCCATTAAGTTCAGCATCCTTTAGATCTTTTAGGATACCATATTTCCAAGTAGTGTCGTAAGCCTTCTCAAGATCAAAGAAAATTGATACCAGGTGTTGTTTATTTACAAAGGCTTCTCTAATAAAAGTCTCAAGTCGTACAAGATGATCGTTTGTACTTCGCTGTTTACGAAAACCTGACTGAACATTAGTGATAATTCCATTATTTTCTAGATACCAAACTAACCGATTATTTATCATTCTCTCGAATGTTTTGCAGAGGCAACTTGTTAGTGAAATTGGACGATAATTTGTAGGGTCAGTTGAATCTTTTCAAGGTTTAGGGATAGGAATAACTAACGCATTTTTCCAAGTCTTGGGAAATTCACCAGATACCCAAATTTTGTTAAAAATTTCAAGAAGCAAGTCTAGAGATTGGGGTGGTAAATGTTTAAGAAACTGGTAGTAAATTTCGTCCGGGCCTGCAGCACTATCTTTTGCAGTTTTGATTGAATAAATTAAGTCATCAATAGAGAAAAGGGAATTATAGTCTTCGTCGTGTGTTGAAGTAAAATTAATATGCTCTTTCTCAGCTTTACTTTTATGTTGTTGAAATTTATTTGAATAATTGCTTGAAGAAGAGTTCTTTTCAAACGTTTTAACCAAAGTTTCTGCAATATCCGTTTTTGTTTTGGCATATTGGCCATCATCAGTTTTTAAGTGAATAGTTGGACTCTTTTTATACTTACCACTTATTTTTCGTACTGCATCCCATACTTTCCTAATAAGAGTATTTGAATTGATATTTGAAACATAAGATTGCCATGATTGGCGTTTAGATTGACGCACTGATCTTCTAGCTTTGGCTCTAAATATTCTATAATTTTCAAGGTTTTCTGTTGTAGGGCTATGTTCAAACTTTTTGAGTGAAGCTTTACGTATACGAACGGCATTTTTACATTCATCGTTTAACCATGGTTTTTTGATTTTGTTACTTTTATTTTTTTTAATGGAATAACTTTGCAGGCAATCGTATGTAATGCTGAAGAGAAAGTTTCAGCTATATCATCAGAGGTGAAATCAAATTCATTTTTTGTTAGATCAATAGAACAGAGCCTAGTAAATGTTTCCCAATCTGCTTTCTTAAATTTAAAAATTTGACGTCCTTCATCTGGTATAGAGTCATTTGATGTTAGTAACAATGGATAATGATCACTGCCGTACTGGTCATATAAAACTTTCCAATCGAAGTCAAAGTATATAGCAGAGTGGACAATCGAGAGGTCGATGCAGAAAACGTACCTGTAGTTGGATGTAAATATGTAGGTGACCGATTGTTTAATAAACAAAGGTGAAAGTTATCTATCAATTTTTCAGTTATGTTACCCTTATTATTTGTAGATGTACTGCCCACATAGGATTGTGAGCATTAAAGTCGCCTAACAAAAGGAAAGGTGATGGTAATTGCCGAACAATACTTTCAAGTTCATCACTTGTTACCGCTATATTTGGAGGAAGGTATAAAGAACAAATTGTTAGTGGTCGATGTAAGGTCACCTGTACAGCTAAAGCTTGTAATCTTGTGTTAAGTTTTAATTCTTTTTGAGGAATGTAATTTGCGATAGCAATGCTTGTACCACCTGATGTTCTGGCGTTACTAGTGCATATATAATTATAAAGTGTATAATCTTTTATAGAGATATTATCTTTAGGAGATAACATAGTCTCCTGAAGACATAATACATTTGGAGAGAATTTTGATAATAGTAAAAGTAGATCATTATAATTTGACTTAAGACCTCGGCAATTCCATTGTAGGATAGAATGACTTCTATAATCCATATTAAAAAATATTTATATTAAGTAGGAAACTTTAATGGACTTCTGGCATTCGGAGTTCGAGGAGGGGAGAGGTATAAATCCTCATCCTGCATCAATTCGGTGTCGTGAAGAAGGTCGAACCGATTTTCTGTGTTGATCGGGTTCCGCATTGCTTTTTTTACCCAATCTGTGATGACAGTTCGCTCTTTAGGCGATTGTTTTTGATAAACTTTCTCAGACGATGCTATTTGATTGTTTGCAGTTTGCTTCTTTGGAGAATACTTTGATGGTGACTGAGTCTGCACAGAGGTAGACTGTTTACTTTGTGAAGCCGTTTGCTTTTTTGGTAATGGTAACTTAAGTGGCGTGCATTGGCATAAGTTGACTTGTACTGCAGAGTCAACCATCTTAACAGACTTTGTAACTGCAGCTGAATACGACAATTGTTTTGGTCCTTGTGATTCAACAAGCTTTCGTGCATCTTGAAAGGAAATATTTTGCGTATACTTTTGACGAAGAATTTCTTTTTCCTTTAACCACAAGGGGCATGACCGGGAGGTGGCGAAATGCTCTCCTCCACAATTTGCACATTTAACAGGAACGTTACAATATTACACAGTACATCTATAAAAATAGCAAATCTGCACACAGATAAAAATGTTATCAGGTGTCTTAATTCATTTAAAATAATACACTGTCAATAATAAATATCACACAAGTTGATGTAACATGTAATTGTAAATAGTGTTAATTAGAAAACAAGAAGCGACGCAATGCGACGAAAACCAGGTTTTCAACGACCAAGCAATGACAGCAATCAATAGGTCAAAGTGCACTGAAGTTATTGAGTACCATTCGGAAAAGCTGAATATTCTATTGTAAGCAAATGACCTTGACCTTGCTCCCAGACATCTAAGTGACAATGCCACACAGCAAGTTTGGTGTCAAAAGGTCAAAGCAAACTCAAGTTATGGAGCTGAAACTGAATTTCTATTTTTAGTAACAGTGACCTTGATCACAGACACCTGGGTAGCAATCCCACGCTGCCTCTTGATATAAGCTATACATACACCAAGTTAAGTATCAAAAGGCCAAAGCGAACTTACGTTATTGAGATGAAACTGAATTTCTATTTTTAGTAACAGTGACCTTTACCTTGATTACGGACACTTGGGTAGCAATCCCAAGCTGCCCTAGATATAAGCCACCCACACACCAACTTAGGTGTCAATAAGCCAAAGGAAACTCAAGTTATTGAGCAGAAACTGAATTTCTATTTTAAGTAACAATGACCTTGACCTCGATCACAGACACCTTGATAGCAATCCCAAGCTGCCTCTTGATATAAGCTATCCATTCACCAAGTTTGGTGTCAATAGGCCAAAGCAAACTAAAGTTATTGAGCGGAAACTGAATTTCTATTTTAAGTTACAATGACCTTGACCACAGACACCTGGGTAGCTATCCTAAGCTGCTTCTTGATATAAGCTATTTATACACCAAGTTTGGTGTCAATTGGCCAAAGCAAACACAAGTTATTAAGCGGAAACTGGATTTCTACTTTTAGTAACAGTGACCTTGACCTTCATCACAGATACCTTGGTAGCAATCCCAAGCTGCCTATTGATATAAGCTACCTACGCACCAAGTTTGGTGCCAATAGGCCAAAGCAAACTAAAGCTATTGAGCGGAAACCAAAAGTTGACGCCCGTTCGCCTGCCCGCCCGCTCGCCGACTTCGGCATTACAATAACCCGGTTTTCGTTGAAAACCTGGTTAAAAATGTTATAACAAAATTTTATACCAATTTAATAATACTATTTTCGAAATAATATATATAGGGTTAACGCACGTTTTTCCGTGTTATAACGTCTGCAGAGTCCCGAGGAACGGTTGGTGCCCGAGCCCGGTTTTTTTGTTTGTTTGGATTTTTACGGCACGTCAACACATAACTGGCCATATCGTGCCAAATGCTATAATATGCTTAAAATGTTATGTTGTAAATGACAATGAACATGAGCCAATTAGATCCTATAATACAAGTTTATCTCTTTCCAGTAATCAATGATGTTTTTTGATTGAACTGTATCAAAGAGCTTTTTGATTGAATTTACACAATAAAATCTATTACGGGCCTGTGAAAAATCATGACAGTAGGGCGTGGGCCCAACAGTTCCTAAGGACTCTGCACACTTTATAACAAGAAATAAACGTGCGTTGACGCTATTATAGCATAAAATTTTAAAACAGTTTCATGATGTAAATTTAATACAAATCACATACATTATTTAATCCTAATGCCTGGAGGTGCAGGGTATTTATCCAATTCTACATGTTTTTCGTATGCGTTTAATTTTTCAGGGGCCAACAACTTGGGAAATACAAATGCTCAGAACCGAACGAAATTTTGAATTTTAATTGATTTATCAAAGCTTAACATTGGAGATTTATTATTTAAAAAACAACATTAAATTGCTCTACCCATGACAAAACATGACCCTCAGAAATTCTTAGAATTATTTCAGATTGACGGTAGAACGAAGATCAGTGACATCAGAATCGTTTTGTTTTCAAGCACACAAGTTTATAAAAAAAAATTCAGGCACTTAACATTTTTTTGTTAAAGAAATATAAAGAGCATTTATCAATATAAACATCAATAAAACAACATTTTCTCATATACATTTTGTGTTTAAGATAACACAAAATAAATATGAGAAAATGTTGTTTTATTGATGTTTATATTGATAAATGCTCTTTATATTTCTTTAACAAAAAAATGTTAAGTGCCTGAATTTTTTTTTATAAACTTGTGTGCTTGAAAACAAAACGATTCTGATGTCACTGATCTTCGTTCTACCGTCAATCTGAAATAATTCTAAGAATTTCTGAGGGTCATGTTTTGTCATGGGTAGAGCAATTTAATGTTGTTTTTTAAATTATAAATCTCCAATGTTAAGCTTTGTTAAATCAATTAAAATTCAAAATTTCGTTCGGTTCTGAGCATTTGTATTTCCCAAGTTGTTGGCCCCGGAAAAATAAAACGCATACGTAAAACATGTAGAATTGGATAAATACCCTCCACCTCCAGGCATTAGGATTAAATAATGTATGAGATTTGTATTAAATATACATCATGAAACTGTTTTAAAATTTTATGCTATAATAGCGTCAACACACGTTTATTTCTTGTTATAAAGTCTGCAGAGTCCTTAGGAACTGTTGGGCCCACGCCCTTCTGTCATGATTTTTCACAGGCCCGTAATAGATTTTATTGTGTAAATTCAATCGAAGAGCTCTTTGATACAGTTCAATCAAAAAACATCATTGATTACTGGAAAGAGATAAACTTGTATTCTAGGATCTAACTGGCTCATTTTCATTGTCATTTACAAAGTTTAACATAACATTTTAAGCATATTATAGCATTCCGCACGATATGGCCAGTTATGTGTTGACATGCTGTAAAAATCCAAACAAACAAAAAAACCGGGCTCGGGCACCAACCGTTCCTCGGGACTCTGCAGACGTTATAACACGGAAAAACGTGCGTTAACCCCAAATATATTATTTCGAAAATAGTATTATTAAATTGGTATAAAATTTTGTTATAACAATTTTAACCAGGTTTTCAACGAAAACCGGGTTATTGTAATGCCGAAGTCGGCGGGCGGGCAGGCGGGCGTCAACTTTTGATTTCCGCACAATAGCTTAGTTTGCTTTGGCCTATTGGCACCAAACTTGGTGTGTAGGTAGCTTATATTAATAGACAGCTTGGAATTGCTACCAAGGTATCTGTGATGAAGGTCAATGTCACTGTTACTAAAAATAGAAATCCAGTTTCCGCTTAATAACTTGTGTTTGCTTTGGCCTATTGACACCAAACTTGGTGTATAGATAGCTTATATCAAGAGGCAGCTTAGGATTGCTACCCAGGTGTCTGTGGTCAAGGTCATTGTAACTAAAATTAGAAATTCAGTTTCCGCTCAATATCTTTAGTTTGCTTTGGCCTATTGACACCAAACTTGGTGAATGGATAGCTAATATCAAGAGGCAGCTTGGGATTGCTATCAAGGTGTCTGTGATCAAGGTCAAGGTCACTGTTATTTAAAATAAAAATTCAGTTCTGCTCAATAACTTGAGTTTCTTTTGGCCTATTGACACCTAAGTTTGTGTGTGGTTAGCTTATATGAAGGGCAGCTTAGGATTGCTACCCAAGTGTCTGTGATCAAGGTCACTGTTATTTAAAATAAAAATTCAGTTTCTGCTCAATAACTTGAGTTTCCTTTGGCCTATTGACACCTAAGTTGGTGTGTGGGTAGCTTATATGAATGCAGCTTGGGATTGCTACCCAAGTGTCTGTGATCAAGGTCAAGGTCACTGTTACTAAAATAGAAATTCAGTTTCATCTCAATAACGTGAGTTCGCTTTGGCCTTTTGACACTTAACTTGGTGTAGGTATAGCTTACCGTATATCAAGGGGCAGCGTGGGGTGTTTGTGATCAAGGTCACTGATACTAAAAATAGAAATTCAGTTTCAGCTCCATAACTTGAGTTTGTTTTGACCTTTTGACACCAAAATTTGCTGTGTGGCATTGTCACTTAGATATCTGGGAGCAAGGTCAAAGGTCATTTGCTTACAATAGAATATTCAGCTTTTCCGAATGGTACTCAATTACTTCAGTGCACTTTGACCTATTGATTGCTGTCATTGCTTGGTCGTTGAAAACCTTGTTTTCGTCGCATTGCGGCGCTTCTTGTTTTCTAATTAACACTATATACAATTACATGTTACATCAACTTGTGTGATATTTATTATTGACAGTGTATTATTTTAAATGAGTTAAGACCCCTGATCAACATTTTAATCTGTGTGCAGATTTGCTATTGAATTATTATAGATGTACTCTGTAATATTCCGTACAACGAACAATTAACAAAAAAATCTTTGATAACGTGATAAAGATTCGTACAAATATATTCATTTATAATGGTTTGGATAACAAACAATACTGCCTGCTTCATTGCATGTTATCTATTATTTCCTGCTTGTATTTGTTAATTAAAACGTTGATTATATGCCTGTTAACGTTAACATTATAGCTACCTTGATTAATTTAGATTCGGTTTAATGTAGACACTGCGTCAAATAATCACTTTGAAAAAATGATGACAAAAATTTCTATAAAAGTTTTTTAATGTTTGGGATTTTTGTAATCTTGGGAGATTAAGCCCCAAAATTACCTTTCTTTATTACCCGACTTTCTGCGTGTAGTGCGTGCTAGCTTTGTTTTAGTAAGCGGCGACAAAACGGTAAAATGAAAAAGCGTTTTTTTTTTTATTATTTTAAAATAAAATTAACCCTGAAGTTTTGCATTTGAAGGCTATATATGGCAACTCGATTCAACACTTCGTTCATGAGGAATTTATATTAGCGTTTCACTTGGTACATTCAAGTTTATTATTTGTTTGTTTGGATTTTTAGGGCACGTCAACAAAAAACTGACCATTACAAGTTTAATAACACATGGACTTTGATTAAAGTAATGAACATAACATGATAAAAGCAATATCATAATAGAATTCAATATGCGCATATTTGATGCATTGTTTAATTTGAAAGGCATTATATTTTAACAGTTGCTGTCACCTTAGATTAGAAACACTGTCTCGTTTTTTGGAAACTTTTTGAACTCTATTAAGACTAACTTTAATTGCCACAATACTGCATCATCACATGTTTTACTTTTCCGGTGTATGAAACATATATTAAGTAAATTTATGTTTTGATTTGATTATAAAGACGGAAGGCATTTATGTAAGTTATGACCAATTAGCAGCAATAAGAATCACATTCATGTAAAAAACTAAAAACAGAATATGGCGTAAATAGTGTTTTTGGTTTTTTAATCTTTAGTTAACTGATTTTGTTGCTTTTTTTAATATATTTGATAGACGCGAAATGAAATTCTAAAAATAATCTTAGGTAGTTTTCATTGAAAACAAGTGACATTTACATTATATCAATTGCTCAGTTTGAAAATCACTCGCAAAAACATCAATAAATATTTCTATATGCACAAAATGGTTCTGAAATAAATGATAGAAATGATAGAAATACTAAACGTACCAAGTTGACTATCTTCAGACCCAAAAAAAAAGATGACAAGCGCATTTCCTAAACAAAAACTTACATAAATATCTGAAGTTATAATGGTAGAAGTTCCACTGTGTAGTAAGGTTTCTTTTGCTTTGTACTGTTTTTATAAAATGAGACATTTGTGTATTGGAATGATTATTGCCCAACAATATTGACCTGTTACTTTATTATTTTTCGTAAAGGCCATCGGATAAACACTAGTATCTAACGAGTATACATAGATATATTTGTTGATTTTACAAGTCAGTAGGGCGTGGTGTATTGATATAGGTCCCGGACTACCGACCTAAAGGTCTATGGTTCGAAACCTATCCAACACCACGTTAAGGAGATGCACTAACTTTAAAAATTTATTGTAAGAACTAACTTAAAATCGTTCTAATACATCAGGTTTTAGGATACCTTTTAAGTAGTGTTTTTGTTTTATACAATTATATTACATTATCTTTGTAAAAAAAGTGCAGTACAGCGCGTTTATGATAAAAATCAATGATTCGACTTCAGACTTTAGTCAATTTTACTGGCAGGGTTAGTCGTATTGCCCATACTGGCAGTTTTAAGAGAATGTCAATATTGAAATTCACATACAAAAAGGAACTGAAGTGGCTGAACCAGGATTCGACCCTGCGAGTTCACGTCTATATTCTTGAAGTGAAATACCTTTACCGACTGCGCCAAGAGAGATTAATAATTGTTAATATACATTCATATCGATTAACAAGTAGATCGTTACGTTTACAAAATGTACCGACTATAAGGTCAAATGCAAGAGAGACAGGTCAATATTGTTGGACAAATTAATTTGTTTGTTTGATTGGGTTTCATGTCACACCGACAAAGTATCTGTCATATGGCGACGCTCCAAGAAGACTTCTCTGTTAACATTTGGTCTTAAAAATATTGATCGATATATAAACTAATTAATATCATGGCAAGTCATGTGAGATTTTTTCCCAAGGAGTTCTAGGTACATTGCATAATTTGATCTGATAATTCTTAGTTATATTTATCAGTTAACCCTTTTGCCATTGAAAGAATGATGAGACCAAGGACTCAAATATTTCAGAAAGACAAACATTTTTGTGACAAAAATTTATTTACATGGCACATTCGAGATTAATGAAAATTTCATTCATATTTATGCCTATGTAAAGGAAATATTGACCGGTAAAATCCTGATTAATCTCGTTGTTTGTCGCAAGAGGAAAGGAGAGATAAATGTAAATTGATTACATTGACATTTAATAGCTACAGGAGCTTGAATATGTAGAAGACATATAACAATTGCTTTTAAGTAGATCAGTGCTTTTAATGTACCTACACATCATAAGATTTAAATGTTAAAATAATTGTTTGCGTCATTATAAAGTAAAATAATGTTGTATTTCTCAAAAGAAATAGACTTTACCAGTAGAAAATACATTAATTTTCCCCAATTTTCATAAAAGAAACAAGACATTAAGGAGAATGGTAAGTGGCCGGGTGTCATTTTTAGCTCACCTGTCACAAAGTGACATGGCTTTTGTGATCGGTTTTCGTACGGCGTCCGTCTGTATATTTTTACTTTAAATGACATCTCCTCATTAACTGCTGAGCCAATTTAATCCAAACTTCAAAGGAATGTTCATTTGGTAGACACCTTTAAAAAATGTTCAAAAAATTAAATTCCATGCAAAACTCTGGTGACCATGGCAACCAAAAGAAAAAATCTTCTTTTAAGAAACCCAAGTAGCTAGAGCCCTGGGGTCAAAATTGGCCCCGCCCAGCGGGTCATTATATATTATAGTAATAACTTAAAAAATCTTACTTTTATAAACTAAAATAGCTAAAGCTTAGATATTAAGCTTGAAACAGAGTATGCTTACCAAGTTTAATAAAGTCAAATTTTTCCCCGCACCTGGGGTCATTAAATGTCCTTATATTTTAATATTAAAAATTTTAAAAAATCTTATTTAAAAAAAAAAACAAAGACAAGAGCTAAGATATTAAGCATGAAACATCTTCTATGAGTGTCTACAAAGTTAATTCAAATAAAGCCCTGGGGTCAAATTGGCCCCGACCCGGGGTTCATTGATTTTCCTTATACATATACATGTATAGTAAAACTTAAAAATTATTGTTTTTAAAAACCCAAAGAGCTAGAGCTTTGATATTAAGCATGAAACATCTTATAATGGGTGTCTACCAATTTTGTTCAAATACAAGCCCTAGGGTCAATAGGGTCAACAAAATTGGCTCCGCCGGGGGGGGGGGGGGGTCATTGATTTTCCTTTTACGCATATAGGAAAAACAAAACATCTTCCTTTTTAAAAAACCAAATACACAAGTATTCTGACTCAGATGAGCGATTTAGGGCCATCATTGCCCTCCTTTTTATAACACAAATTATTTAAATGAAATCAAGTTTAAACTGGTTTGGGCAATGAAAGCAGCCTCGCATTCAAGTCAAATACACAATTGAACATAAATGGTTTGAGAAAGTTTACTGATACCCTTGAGATAAAGCTAATTATACTTAGTACTAAAATATCAAATCTCTGGATCTTATGAATTCATGATAAAATATCGGATTAGCATGACAATGACATTTATCAAGACTTTTAAAAACATTTATTTTTCTTTCATTCCTTTTCTATTCAATCAGTTGATGTTTTCAGCAAAACTTCTGATAAAATCATTAGAAATATCCTTAGTGGGAATGTTTACTGATCTATCGGGATTATATATTAAGAATGGTGTCAGGAATTTTAAAATTCGTTTTTTTTTTTTAAGAATTCTGTACTTTAAAAATTGAGATATTTATAATATAAGAAATGAGTAGTTATGTAAAGATATTATAGTTAAAGATAGATATGCTCATCCTTTAGTAAAACACTTTACATTGCATACGTTTATTGATAAATGACAGGAAATACTTACTGATAAGCTGAATTCCCTGTCATTTGTCAAAGTGAATTTCGCCCAACTTGCGCAAAATTAAATTGAATCCTTAAAGAAAGCCCAACAAGACAAAATTGAAAATGTTGCAGGCTCGGTTTGATTGAGTCTGTTCATGGACGGTAATGGAAAGTGCAAGTTACCGCCCACGCCCCCTAGCACCGGCTTAAGCAGAATTCAACATTTAAACACGAAAATGGTGAAATTTTGAATTTAGAAACATCCGCAGATGTGTTCATACGGCGGTTATCATGGAACCTTCAATGTGACACAGTAGTGCCATTCCATGAAAAGCGGCATATGGACCCCAATTTAAAAAATGCGTGTGCCCTAAACGAGAAAACAATGGGTGAAAATTGAGTGAAGAAGCTATCTACCTCGTGCTTAAAAAACTGCAGGGAGAGGCACTTAAAGAGAGACCAATAAAGCTGGAAAGAAAATAACCATATGACATTATATTAACCGTGTCGGGGCAAATAATTAAAAAGAAAGTCTTTTATAGCAATTGACAATGTAAAGATGACAGCCCACTCAGAATTCATCAACGTTATGACGAAACGGGGAAAAACAAGCTATTAATTATGAATTCATAAAATCAAATGTAGCCAGTTATTTATCTTTCAGATAGAAAAATGAAGTGAATTAAAAATGCCCAAAATGGCAATATTGAAAATTTACTGGACCGTAAATTTTACGAGTTCACGTTAAATGTTGAATTCTGCTTAAGTCGGTGCTAGGGGGCGTGGACGGTAATTTGCACTTGACAGTACCGTCCATGAGCAGGCTCAATCAAACCGTGCCTGCAACATTTTCAATTTTTGCCGCATTGGGCTTTCTTTAGGGATTCTTATTTCACTCTATTTTCAGTAATCGTGTTCATGTTTGGTAGTAGTAAATGCAAGTTAAGGTCCATGTTCCCTTGCAAGCTATTATCCGTCTCGCCATAATTTCATCAAAGTGGTGGAGACATTCCTGAAGCATTCTTCTATCAATTTTACTTTGATAATAAACCCTCACAGTCAGAATACACACGCACACACACTGAAATTAAACTGTTATCGCCCGCAAATCCTTACTGAAATGAGACTGATTATTTAAATAAACGTGTAAATAAACGTGTTTACATATGTTGCTTCAGAATCAGTCGATTATATATCGTTGTCGATATTTCATTTTGGTGTCAATTCTTTTGCTAATATAAATATTTCAATCTATAATTACATGTGGTTTTCACTGACTTCAATAATACCTATAAACAGTTGTATTAAGTGCTACACAAATATTACACGCTTTCAAGAATAATTGCAACGGAATTTTGAAAATGCAAAATATACCTGTTATCTTCACTTATTGACAGTTTCAATTTTGAAGATTTTGACACTGACGTTAAACAGACATAGTTTCCATAAATTATAAATAAACATGTAAGATATAAATAGCGTAATATAGTTTACATTACCGCTGTTTTTAAAGTAATCAATATTTTAGAGGAAATACTGTTCGTTAATAACGTTTTGAGAAAAAAATCAAACTTTTTTTGAATCACGATAATTAACAAACGACAGGAATAGAAATAAAGTGCAAATACAAAAAACATTGAATAAATCATTATACCTTTGTATCGATGGTCAATTGTGAATAAATCATTATACCTTTGTATCGATGGTCAATTGTGAATAAATCATTATACCTTTGTATCGATGGTCAATTGTGAATAAATCATTATACCTTTGTATCGATGGTCAGTTGTTAATCTTCTGGCACTTGCATACACAAACATATAGATAATTAAAGTTATAAATACAATATATTTAACATTTCCAGGGATGCAAAACAGACACTTCTCGAAAATATGAAAATTAATTTTGTTGATTTCTTCTAACGCATCTATAAAAAGTCAATAAAAAATCATATTTTCTATAATTATTTTCTTTACTTCATGCAGTGTAGCATTATAAATTCTTTATTAAGTAGAAGTAGAAGTAGTTTTGTCATAGCATCTTAGCTTACCTAAAACCTTATTTCATAATTTTGCTAGTACCTATTTCTTTATTCACATCAGCATTTTACCAGTTTAAAATATCAGGAAAAATGTCTTTTGAAGATCTTTATCGTGATGTTTTTCATGTGTACTTTATCAAACTGACTATAATTTTACATTTTAATTTTGAATTATAATAATTTTGAGCCGCGCCATGACAAAACCAGCATAATTGGTTTGCTACCAGCATGGATCCAGACCAGCCTGCGCATCCGCGCAGTCTGATCGGGATCCATGCTGTTCGCTATCAGTTTCTCTTGTAATAGGGTTTGTAAGCGAACAGCATGGATCTTGATCAGACTGCGCGGATGCGCAGGCTGGTCTGGATCCATGTTGATCGCAAACGCACATTGTTGGTTTTGTCATGGCGCGGCTCATATGTGTTTTGTTTAAACTTACAATTCTTGTTGATGATTGTTTCTTAATGTTAACGTCAAGCTAATTGAAAGTTACATAGCTTTTTGAGATCATAAACTGTGAGTTGCTAAGATAATTCTACGTGTATATATAACGATACTTCTTCAACTTATTATTTATTTGTGTATGCTGATCAACCATATATGTGAAGAAAAAATACTTTTCAGAATGGATTTATTTTAAAACATAAACGTAATTAACCATCAATTTCAAACCTATAACATTCTTTGCATAATCTTTGTTCTGTTAGAGCAACTTAATGCCTATCTAATTCTTATTCGAAAGCAATATTTCCCCGAATGAAATAATGCATTGTACACAATTTCAAAATAATATATTTTTTCTTCATAATTTATTTTTGAACCTTTATACACTTATAATTATTTTGATGTTCAACATTGTTTCACCTTTCATTTTTGAAAATACTTGGACTTTACCTTTTCAATCAAATTTTGAACAAATTTATTGTAGTTGATACAAAACATTATTTATTTAATTTTATTAAGACCACGAATATCCAGCATAGTTTTATTCTTTTAGCCCAGTTTAAGTGAAGATCATTGATTATACCTAACACAAATATCCCTTTTTAGCATACGTAGTTCCATGTACATCAATTATTTTCAACATCGGTACATGTGAAGAAAATGGTGCCCACATTCCACAAGGAAAACTGAATTCTTTTGTTAATAAACGCATTAATAATTTTAACAAACATAAGTATGCAGTTGCTCAAAAACACTGATACTTTTTGAAACCCAAATTTTCGCTGCAACAGCAATACCTTTTTATTGAATACGTTATGAAAACATGTTTACTTTTGATAAATTTGTTGATCATATTAGCTAATGAAAGAGCTGGAAAGAAAGAAAATCTAATATATGTGAAAAGCTTAACTATACCAAATAGTTCCAAAAAAAATGACTATTTTCAGAAGCTGCTAATTTTCCAAAATACCTTTAAGACCATAATATATATTTGTGTTTTAAACCTTAAACCTTATTTCTTATTATTGTACATAGATACAGTTAACAGTGTCAGACAGAAAGGCTATATCGTTAGAAAATATCAGCCAGACGATCCAAATATCGTCAGGAGAGAGCCGTTTACCCTTCTCCAGGAGAGAGCCGTTTACCCTTCTCTCTACTATCTTTTAGATCTAAATCCAATTAGTCAGTATTTTTATCATAATTGTACATTGTCTATAACTTGTCATACTTTGACATCAGAACCTTAAACAGTTTTTGTCAAATACATTTTTTATTTATATTTAAAATAAAAACAACAATTCCGACATTTTGTTTCCTAGAAAAAAAAGCGAGATATGGGGAACTCATTGAAGAACTATATTGTAAATGCCTAAGGTCAATATTAATATGTCGCAACTCTCCTCTCACTCTCATTGAATGATCAAAAATGTTAACGGCATACAATTCCACACAAATGCATGTACGCTAATAGAGGTATCCGAATGATGTATTTTGATCTATGTTAACTTCTTCAACATTTTTATTAATAGGCACAAAACATTAACCTACTTTCAATCTGGCAAAAAATAGAAAATCTCATTCCGAGAATGTTTGATGTCGTACTTGACGTTATGGGATATTTGTTCATTTCCAGATGAGTTCTAATAGATTCCCTCTATTTTTGTATTTTGTTTGATAAATAATTCATTGATAGAATTCAATGTTAAGATCAAACCAGCTGTGTACACACTTAGTCATGTAAAAATTCTGGTGTGTCTGACGATTTTGTCGGAACCATTTATCATTTATAACTTGGTTATTATTCTTCTTCAGAGGATTAATTGATTTTGATGAAAGGAAAATATAGCAGCTATCTTTAATACAATTTAGTTAAAAGTAAAAAATTATTCTTTGCTTACAAACAGCTTATAAAAGATACAGTGCTATAAAAAAATCTTAACACAGTAGAAATGAAAATATGTTGAAATAGATATTTCTCAGAACAGGTATTTTCTTGTCAGATATCAGTTTCAAAATGATACTTAATGAGGTAAGTTTAATGTTTGATATGCAAGTAATGTCCACTACCGGTTTTGAGTTGTTGCTTTCTGGGTTCCCTGTTTGGGTGTGTCGGGGGGGGGGGGATGGGGCTGCGTCCTGTGATCGTTGCATTTGCCTTGTTGATCTTTATTCTCGTTTTTTTACACATTTCTCAAATTGTTTCCTATTAAAATAGTTTCTTGAGACATACTCATGCCCATGAATTAACTGTCCTCTTTTCGAAGCTGACTGGTAACCAAGGGTATTGTATTCTGTTTGTATCTTTTTTGTTTCAAGTTATTTTTACACATTTTTTGGTCATAACTCTACGGTCGGTCCACCGAACAAGCTTTCCTGAATAACTAACAGATAAATACCATTATCTTCGCAAGTCATCCCATATGACTTCTGAATTTGTGATGAATCACCCAATCCTGTTTTGTTAGCTGCTACTAGCATGTTAGACTTATAAGACTGCTACTAGCACTAACAAAAGAAGTGACGGTTGCAGCCAATGAAAAAAGAGTCACGCACAATGCACACATTCCGCCATTTTTTAAAGTATATTGACAGAGCATTTGAGAAAACAATTAAAAGAATGGACGTTTCGGGTTTGCATCAAATGGCAAATAACTATTGAAAATAGAGTTTCCATTAATATGTCAACATTGAAATGTAATATATATGTGATATTGGATACATTGGTCTATATGATATTTGAAACATTGGTCTATTAAGTAATATGATCCATACAAGTAGCACTGAATAGTTCATCACTACGCAAATCCTAACGAAACGAATGATTAAACCAAAACTAAGTCGAATTCGTTATCATCACCGTAAACAGCAAAAACTTTAAAAGTTAATAATAAAGGATCATTAGAATCTATAGATACCATGAATTGATCGAGCGTGCTATATTAAAGAAATACAGTATATTTCGGATAATGCTTTTCGGATAGCACCTTATTATAACTACGGATTTATTTGCACTGTATCATGTTGTAACAAACACGTATTGTAAATTTGGGACATTTACCTTCATTAAACAATAAACAAAGAATATGAAAATGTAAAAATGTTACAAGCTCACACAACTTTACGTTTGAATGTGAATTCTTGTTCCTTGAAAGTGTTGAATACTACCTAGC